>NC_034190.2:50194072-50403145 GCF_002021735.2 Oncorhynchus kisutch | reverse complement strand
AGTGGGTTGACAAAATGAGCGTCTGGTTGCCAAGGCCTCTTTCTCTGCTTCTTTCTCTTCCTCTTTCTTTGCTTGTTTCTCTGCCTCTTTCTCTGCTTTCTTTGGGTTTTTCTCTGCCTCTTTCTCTGCCTCTTTCTCTGCTTGTTTCTCTGCTTGTTTCTCTGCCTTCTTTTCTCTGCTTGTTTCTCTGCCTCTTTCTCTGCTTGTTTCTCTGCCTCTTTTCTGCTTGTTTCTCTGCCTCTATCTCTCTTGCTTGTTGCTTGCCTTTTTCTCTGCTTGGTTCTCTGCTTGTTTCTCTGCCTCTTTCTCTGCTTGTTTCTCTGCTTGTTTCTCTGCCTCTTTCTCTGCCTCTTTCTCTGCTCCTTTCTCTTCCTCTTTCTCTGCTTGTTTCTCTGCTTGGTTTCTCTGCTTGTTCTCTGCTTCTTTCTCTGCTGTTTCTCTGCTTTTTCCCTGCTGTTTCTCTGCTTCTTTCTCTGCCTCTTTCTCTGCTTCTTTCTCTCTCCTCTTTCTCTGGTTGTTTTCTCTGGTGTTTCTCTGCTTGTTCTCTGCTCTTTCTCTGCCTCTTTCTCTGCTTATTTCTCTTCTCTTTCTCTGCTTGTTTCTCTGCTTGTTTCTCTGCTTGTTTCTCTGGTTGTTTCTCTGCTTCTTCTCTGGTTGTTTCTCTGCTTGTTTCTCTGCTTGTTTCTCTGCCTTGTCTCTGCTTGTTTCTCTGCCTATTTCTCTGCTTCTTTCTCGGCTGTTCTCTGCCTCTTTCTCTGCTTCTTTTCTTCTCGCTTTCTTTTCCTCTTTCTCTGCTTGTTCCCTGCTGTTTCTCTGCCTCTTCCTCTGCTTGTTTCTCTGCTTGTGTCTCTGCCTCTTTCTCTGCTTCTTTCTCTGCTTCTTTCTCTGCTTCTTTCTCTGCTTCTTCTCTGCTTGTTCTCTGCTTATTTCTCTGCTTCTTTCTCTGCTTGTTTCTCTGCTTGGTTTCTCTGCTTCTTTCTCTGCCTCTTTCTCTGCCTCTTTCTCTGCTTGTTCTCTTGCTTGTTCTCTGTGTTTCCTGCTTCTTTCTCTGCTTGTTTCTTGCTTGTTTCTCTGCTTCTTTCTCTGCCTCTTTCTCTGCTTCTTTCTCTGCTTGTTTCTCTGCCTCTTTCTCTGCTTCTTTCTCTGCCTCTTTCTCTTCTCTTTCTCTCTTGTTTCCCTGCTTGTTTCTCTGCCTCTTCCTCTGCTTGTTTCTCTTCTTGTTTCTCTGCTCTTCTTTCTCTGCTTCTTTCTCTGCCTCTTTCTCTGCCTCTTTCTCTGCTTCTTTCTCTTCCTCTTTCTCTGCTTGTTTCTCTGCTTGTTTCTTCTGCTTGTTTCTCTGCCCCTTTCTCGGCTTCTTTCTCTGCCTCTTCTCTGCTTCTTTCTCTGCCTCTTCTCTGCGTATTTCTCTTCCTCTTCTCTGCTGTTTCTCTGCTTGTTTCTCTGCTTGTTTCTCTGCTTGTTTCTCTGCTTCTTTCCCTGCTTCTTTCTCTGCTTCTTCTCCTGCCTCTTTCTCTGCTTCTTTCTCTTCCTCTTTCTTGCTTGTTTCTCTGCTTCTTTCTCTTCCTCTTTCTCTGCTTGTTTCTCTGCCTCTTTCTCTGCTTGTCTCTGGTGTTCTCTGCCTCTTTCTCTGCCTCTTTCTCTGCTTGTTTCTCTGCTTGTTTCTCTGCCTCTTCTCTGCTTGTTTCTCTGCTTCTTTCTCTGCTTGTTTCTCTGCTTGTTTCTCTGCTTGTTTCTCTGGTTGTTTTCTCTGCTTGTTTCTCTGCTTCTTTCTCTGCTTGTTTCTCTGCTTGTTTTCTGCTTTGTTTCTCTGCTTCTTCTCTGCTTGTTTCTCTGCCTCTTTCTCTGCTTCTTTCTCTGCCTCTTTCTCTTCCTCTTTCTCTGCTTGTTTCCCTGCTTGTTTCTCTGCCTCTTCCTCTGCTTGTTTCTCTGCTTGTGTCTCTGCCTCTTTCTCTGCTTCTTTCTCTGCTTCTTTCTCTGCTTCTTTCTCTGCTTCTTTCTCTGCTTGTTTCTCTGGTTGTTTCTCTGCTTGTTTCTCTGCTTGTTTCTCTGCTTGTTTCTCTGCTTGTTTCTCTGCCTATTTCTCTGCTTCTTTCTCTGCTTGTTTCTCTGCTCTTTCTCTGCTTCTTTCTCTGCCTCTTTCTCTTCCTCTTTCTCTGCTTGTTCCCTGCTTGTTTCTCTGCCTCTTCCTCTGCTTGTTTCTCTGCTTGTGTCTCTGCCTCTTTCTCTGCTTCTTTCTCTGCTTCTTTCTCTGCTTCTTTCTCTGCTTCTTTCTCTGCTTGTTTCTCTGCTTATTTCTCTGCTTCTTTCTCTGCTTGTTTCTCTGCTTGTTTCTCTGCTTCTTTCTCTGCTCTTTCTCTGCCTCTTTCTCTGCTTGTTTCTCTGCTTGTTTCTCTGCTTGTTTCTCTGCTTCTTTCTCTGCTTGTTTCTCTGCTTGTTTCTCTGCTTCTTTCTCTGCCTCTTTCTCTGCTTCTTTCTCTGCTTGTTTCTCTGCCTCTTTCTCTGCTTCTTTCTCTGCCTCTTTCTCTTCCTCTTCTCTGCTTGTTTCCCTGCTTGTTTCTCTGCCTCTTCCTCTGCTTGTTTCTCTTCTTGTTTCTCTGCTTCTTTCTCTGCTTCTTTCTCTGCCTCTTTCTCTGCCTCTTTCTCTGCTTCTTTCTCTTCCTCTTTCTCTGCTTGTTTCTCTGCTTGTTTCTCTGCTTGTTTCTCTGCCCCTTTCTCGGCTTCTTTCTCTGCCTCTTTCTCTGCTTCTTTCTCTGCCTCTTTCTCTGCGTATTTCTCTTCCTCTTTCTCTGCTTGTTTCTCTGCTTGTTTCTCTGCTTGTTCTCTGCTTGTTTCTCTGCTTCTTTCCCTGCTTCTTTCTCTGCTTCTTTCTCTGCCTCTTTCTCTGCTTCTTTCTCTTCCTCTTTCTCTGCTTGTTTCTCTGCTTCTTTCTCTTCCTCTTTCTCTGCTTGTTTCTCTGCCTCTTTCTCTGCTTGTTTCTCTGGTTGTTTCTCTGCCTCTTTCTCTGCCTCTTTCTCTGCTTGTTCTCTGCTTGTTTCTCTGCCTCTTTCTCTGCTTGTTTCTCTGCTTCTTTCTCTGCTTGTTTCTCTGCTTGTTTCTCTGCTTGTTTCTCTGGTTGTTTCTCTGCTTGTTTCTCTGCTTCTTTCTCTGGCTTGTTTCTCTGCTTGTTTCTCTGCTTGTTTCTCTGCTTCTTTCTCTGCTTGTTTCTCTGCCTCTTTCTCTGCTTCTTTCTCTGCCTCTTTCTCTTCCTCTTTCTCTGCTTGTTTCCCTGCTTGTTTCTCTGCCTCTTCCTCTGCTTGTTTCTCTGCTTGTGTCTCTGCCTCTTTCTCTGCTTCTTTCTCTGCTTCTTTCTCTGCTTCTTTCTCTGCTTCTTTCTCTGCTTGTTTCTCTGCTTCTTTCTCTGCTTCTTTCTCTGCTTGTTTCTCTGCTTGTTTCTCTGCTTCTTTCTCTGCCTCTTTCTCTGCCTCTTTCTCTGCTTGTTTCTCTGCTTCTTTCTCTGCTTGTTTCTCTGCTTGTTTCTCTGCTTGTTTCTCTGCTTGTTTCTCTGCTTCTTTCTCTGCCTCTTTCTCTGCTTCTTTCTCTGCTTGTTTCTCTGCCTCTTTCTCTGCTTCTTTCTCTGCCTCTTTCTCTTCCTCTTTCTCTGCTTGTTTCCCTGCTTGTTTCTCTGCCTCTTCCTCTGCTTGTTTCTCTTCTTGTTTCTCTGCTTCTTTCTCTGCTTCTTTCTCTGCCTCTTTCTCTGCTTCTTTCTCTGCCTCTTTCTCTGCCTCTTTCTCTGCTTCTTTCTCTGCTTCTTTCTCTTCCTCTTTTCTCTGCTTGTTTCTCTGGTTGTTTCTCTCCTTGTTTCTCCGGTTGTTTCTCTGCCTCTTTCTCTGCTTCTTTCTCTGCCTCTTTCTCTTCTTTTTTCTCTGCCTCTTTCTCTGCTTGTTTCTCTGCTTGTTTCTCTGCTTGTTTCTCTGCCCCTTTCTCGGCTTCTTTCTCTGCCTCTTTCTCTGCTTCTTTCTCTGCCTCTTTCTCTGCGTATTTCTCTTCCTCTTTCTCTGCTTGTTTCTCTGCTTGTTTCTCTGCTTGTTTCTCTGCTTGTTTCTCTGCTTCTTTCCCTGCTTCTTTCTCTGCTTCTTTCTCTGCCTCTTTCTCTGCTTCTTTCTCTTCCTCTTTCTCTGCTTCTTTCCCTGCTTCTTTCTCTGCCTCTTTCTCTGCTTCTTTCTCTGCCTCTTTCTCTGCCTCTTTCTCTGCTTCTTTCTCTGCTTCTTTCTCTTCCTCTTTTCTCTGCTTGTTTCTCTGGTTGTTTCTCTCCTTGTTTCTCCGGTTGTTTCTCTGCCTCTTTCTCTGCTTCTTTCTCTGCCTCTTTCTCTTCTTTTTTCTCTGCTTGTTTTCTCTGCTTGTTTCTCTGCTTCTTTCTCTGCCTCTTTCTCTGCCTCTTTCTCTGCTTGTTTCTCTGCTTGTTTCTCTGCTTGTTTCTCTGCTTCTTTCTCTGCTTGTTTCTCTGCTTGTTTCTCTGCTTCTTTCTCTGCCTCTTTCTCTGCTTCTTTCTCTGCTTGTTTCTCTGCCTCTTTCTCTGCTTCTTTCTCTGCCTCTTTCTCTTCCTCTTTCTCTGCTTGTTTCCCTGCTTGTTTCTCTGCCTCTTCCTCTGCTTGTTTCTCTTCTTGTTTCTCTGCTTCTTTCTCTGCTTCTTTCTCTGCCTCTTTCTCTGCCTCTTTCTCTGCTTCTTTCTCTTCCTCTTTCTCTGCTTGTTTCTCTGCTTGTTTCTCTGCTTGTTTCTCTGCCCCTTTCTCGGCTTCTTTCTCTGCCTCTTTCTCTGCTTCTTTCTCTGCCTCTTTCTCTGCGTATTTCTCTTCCTCTTCTCTGCTTGTTTCTCTGCTTGTTTCTCTGCTTGTTTCTCTGCTTGTTTCTCTGCTTCTTTCCCTGCTTCTTTCTCTGCTTCTTTCTCTGCCTCTTTCTCTGCTTCTTTCTCTTCCTCTTTCTCTGCTTGTTTCTCTGCTTCTTTCTCTTCCTCTTTCTCTGCTTGTTTCTCTGCCTCTTTCTCTGCTTGTTTCTCTGGTTGTTTCTCTGCCTCTTTCTCTGCCTCTTTCTCTGCTTGTTTCTCTGCTTGTTTCTCTGCCTCTTTCTCTGCTTGTTTCTCTGCTTCTTTCTCTGCTTGTTTCTCTGCTTGTTTCTCTGCTTGTTTCTCTGGTTGTTTCTCTGCTTGTTTCTCTGCTTCTTTCTCTGCTTGTTTCTCTGCTTGTTTCTCTGCTTGTTTCTCTGCTTCTTTCTCTGCCTCTTTCTCTGCTTCTTTCTCTGCTTGTTTCTCTGCCTCTTTCTCTGCTTCTTTCTCTGCCTCTTTCTCTTCCTCTTTCTCTGCTTGTTTCCCTGCTTGTTTCTCTGCCTCTTCCTCTGCTTGTTTCTCTGCTTGTGTCTCTGCCTCTTTCTCTGCTTCTTTCTCTGCTTCTTTCTCTGCTTCTTTCTCTGCTTCTTTCTCTGCTTGTTTCTCTGCTTCTTTCTCTGCTTCTTTCTCTGCTTGTTTCTCTGCTTGTTTCTCTGCTTCTTTCTCTGCCTCTTTCTCTGCCTCTTTCTCTGCTTGTTTCTCTGCTTCTTTCTCTGCTTGTTTCTCTGCTTGTTTCTCTGCTTGTTTCTCTGCTTGTTTCTCTGCTTCTTTCTCTGCCTCTTTCTCTGCTTCTTTCTCTGCTTGTTTCTCTGCCTCTTTCTCTGCTTCTTTCTCTGCCTCTTTCTCTTCCTCTTTCTCTGCTTGTTTCCCTGCTTGTTTCTCTGCCTCTTCCTCTGCTTGTTTCTCTTCTTGTTTCTCTGCTTCTTTCTCTGCTTCTTTCTCTGCCTCTTTCTCTGCTTCTTTCTCTGCCTCTTTCTCTGCCTCTTTCTCTGCTTCTTTCTCTGCTTCTTTCTCTTCCTCTTTTCTCTGCTTGTTTCTCTGGTTGTTTCTCTCCTTGTTTCTCCGGTTGTTTCTCTGCCTCTTTCTCTGCTTCTTTCTCTGCCTCTTTCTCTTCTTTTTTCTCTGCCTCTTTCTCTGCTTGTTTCTCTGCTTGTTTCTCTGCTTGTTTCTCTGCCCCTTTCTCGGCTTCTTTCTCTGCCTCTTTCTCTGCTTCTTTCTCTGCCTCTTTCTCTGCGTATTTCTCTTCCTCTTTCTCTGCTTGTTTCTCTGCTTGTTTCTCTGCTTGTTTCTCTGCTTGTTTCTCTGCTTCTTTCCCTGCTTCTTTCTCTGCTTCTTTCTCTGCCTCTTTCTCTGCTTCTTTCTCTTCCTCTTTCTCTGCTTCTTTCCCTGCTTCTTTCTCTGCCTCTTTCTCTGCTTCTTTCTCTGCCTCTTTCTCTGCCTCTTTCTCTGCTTCTTTCTCTGCTTCTTTCTCTTCCTCTTTTCTCTGCTTGTTTCTCTGGTTGTTTCTCTCCTTGTTTCTCCGGTTGTTTCTCTGCCTCTTTCTCTGCTTCTTTCTCTGCCTCTTTCTCTTCTTTTTTCTCTGCCTCTTTCTCTGCTTGTTTCTCTGCTTGTTTCTCTGCTTGTTTCTCTGCCCCTTTCTCGGCTTCTTTCTCTGCCTCTTTCTCTGCTTCTTTCTCTGCCTCTTTCTCTGCGTATTTCTCTTCCTCTTTCTCTGCTTGTTTCTCTGCTTGTTTCTCTGCTTGTTTCTCTGCTTGTTTCTCTGCTTCTTTCCCTGCTTCTTTCTCTGCTTCTTTCTCTGCCTCTTTCTCTGCTTCTTTCTCTTCCTCTTTCTCTGCTTCTTTCCCTGCTTCTTTCTCTGCTTCTTTCTCTGCCTCTTTCTCTGCTTCTTTCTCTTCCTCTTTCTCTGCTTGTTTCTCTGCTTGTTTCTCTGCTTCATTCTCTGCTTCTTTCTCTGCCTCTTCTCTGCTTATTTCTCTCCTTGTTTCTCCGGTTGTTTCTCTGCCTCTTTCTCTGCTTCTTTCTCTTCCTCTTTCTCTGCTTGTTTCGCTGCTTCTTTCTCTGCTTGTTTCTCTGCTTCTTTCTCTGCTTGTTTCTCTGCTTGTTTCTCTGCCTCTTTCTCTGCTTGCTTCTCTGCTTGTTTCTCTGCCTCTTTCTCTGCTTGTTTCTCTGCTTGTTTCTCTGTTTGTTTCTCTCCTTGTTTCTCCGGTTGTTTCTCTGCCTCTTTCTCTGCTTCTTTCTCTGCTTCTTTCTCTGCTTGTTTCTCTGCTTCTTTCTCTGCTTCTTTCTCTGCTTGTTTCTCTGCTTGTTTCTCTGCTTCTTTCTCTGCCTCTTTCTCTGCCTCTTTCTCTGCTTGTTTCTCTGCTTCTTTCTCTGCTTGTTTCTCTGCTTGTTTCTCTGCTTGTTTCTCTGCTTGTTTCTCTGCTTCTTTCTCTGCCTCTTTCTCTGCTTCTTTCTCTGCTTGTTTCTCTGCCTCTTTCTCTGCTTCTTTCTCTGCCTCTTTCTCTTCCTCTTTCTCTGCTTGTTTCCCTGCTTGTTTCTCTGCCTCTTCCTCTGCTTGTTTCTCTTCTTGTTTCTCTGCTTCTTTCTCTGCTTCTTTCTCTGCCTCTTTCTCTGCTTCTTTCTCTGCCTCTTTCTCTGCCTCTTTCTCTGCTTCTTTCTCTGCTTCTTTCTCTTCCTCTTTTCTCTGCTTGTTTCTCTGGTTGTTCTCTCCTTGTTTCTCCGGTTGTTTCTCTGCCTCTTTCTCTGCTTCTTTCTCTGCCTCTTTCTCTTCTTTTTTCTCTGCCTCTTTCTCTGCTTGTTTCTCTGCTTGTTTCTCTGCTTGTTTCTCTGCCCCTTTCTCGGCTTCTTTCTCTGCCTCTTTCTCTGCTTCTTTCTCTGCCTCTTTCTCTGCGTATTTCTCTTCCTCTTTCTCTGCTTGTTTCTCTGCTTGTTTTCTCTGCTTGTTTCTCTGCTTCTTTCCCTGCTTCTTTCTCTGCTTCTTTCTCTGCCTCTTTCTCTGCTTCTTTCTCTTCCTCTTTCTCTGCTTCTTTCCCTGCTTCTTTCTCTGCTTCTTTCTCTGCCTCTTTCTCTGCTTCTTTCTCTTCCTCTTTCTCTGCTTGTTTCTCTGCTTGTTTCTCTGCTTCATTCTCTGCTTCTTTCTCTGCCTCTTTCTCTGCTTATTTCTCTCCTTGTTTCTCCGGTTGTTTCTCTGCCTCTTTCTCTGCTTCTTTCTCTTCCTCTTTCTCTGCTTGTTTCGCTGCTTCTTTCTCTGCTTGTTTCTCTGCTTCTTTCTCTGCTTGTTTCTCTGCTTGTTTCTCTGCCTCTTTCTCTGCTTGCTTCTCTGCTTGTTTCTCTGCCTCTTTCTCTGCTTGTTTCTCTGCTTGTTTCTCTGTTTGTTTCTCTCCTTGTTTCTCCGGTTGTTTCTCTGCCTCTTTCTCTGCTTCTTCTCTGCCTCTTTCTCTTCTTTTTTCTCTGCCTCTTTCTCTGCTTCTTTCTCTTCCTCTTTCTCTGCTTGTTTCCCTGCTTCTTTCTCTGCTTGTTTCTCTGCTTCTTTCTCTGCTTGTTTCTCTGCTTGTTTCTCTGCCTCTTTCTCTGCTTGTTTCTCTGCCTCTTCCTCTGCTTGTTTCTCTGCTTGTTTCTCTGCTTGTTTCTCTGCTTGTTTCTCTGCTTCTTTCTCTGCCTCTTTCTCTGCTTCTTTCTCTGCTTCTTTCTCTGCTTCTTTCTCTTCCTCTTTTCTCTGCTTGTTTCTCTGGTTGTTTATCTCCTTGTTTCTCCGGTTGTTTCTCTGCCTCTTTCTCTGCTTCTTTCTCTTCCTCTTTCTCTGCTTGTTTCTCTGCTTCTTTCTCTGCTTCTTTCTCTGCTTGTTTCTCTGCTTGTTTCTCTGCCCCTTTCTCGGCTTCTTTCTCTGCCTCTTTCTCTGCTTCTTTCTCTGCCTCTTTCTCTTCCTCTTTCTCTTCCTCTTTCTCTGCTTGTTTCTCTGCTTGTTTCTCTGCTTGTTTCTCTTCCTCTTTCTCTGCCTCTTTCCCTGCTTGTTTCTCTGCTTCTTTCTCTGCTTGTTTCTCTGCTTGTTTCTCTGCCTCTTTCTCTGCTTCTTTCTCTGCCTCTTTCTCTGCTTCTTTCTCTGCCTCTTTCTCTTCCTCTTTCTCTTCCTCTTTCTCGGCTTGTTTCTCTGCTTGTTTCTCTGCTTGTTTCTCTTCCTCTTTCTCTGCCTCTTTCCCTGCTTGTTTCTCTGCTTCTTTCTCTGCTTCTTTCTCTGCTTGTTTCTCTGCTTGTTTCTCTGCTTGTTTCTCTGCTTGCTTCTCTGCCTCTTTCTCTGCTTCTTTCTCTGCTTGTTTCTCTGTGACTCTTCGCTCTTTAGAAATGTACACTCGGATGCTTCCAGTATAACACCAGATAGAGTGTTGTATATGTTCTAACTGGTCTGAATGCCAAAGGCCTTAAACAGAGTTTGGCAAACGAACTGATAGGACACCATCTTGGCAAGTTGGCGCTGACCTCAGCTAGCACACCCACAGCAATACCTCTGAAGGTTTGTATATGCGCTCATGTATCCCTACACGTGGCTCTGACTGTTCTCTCCCCCGCTCCTCTCTGTTAGTTCCTGTGTACGGTGGTGGCCATCCTGCTGCACTATTTCTTCATGGCCACGTTTGCCTGGCTGTTTGTGGAGGGGCTCCACGTCTACCGCGTGCAGACAGAGGCTCGCAACATCAACTACGGAGCCATGAGGTTCTACTATGCCATTGGGTGGGGTGTGCCTGCCATCATCACAGGTACACACACACACACACGTAGAATATGCACACACACAAACACACACATGCATACGCACAGACACACACACGCGTACAATACGCACACACACATACACACACATACATACACACACACACACACATACATACACACACACACACACACACACACACAGACACACAGACACATACAGACACGCACACACACACACACACACACACACACACACACACACACACACACACACACAGTGCTACCTCATCTTGCTCTCTCTGTGTTCAGGTTTGGCGGTAGGGCTGGACCCTGAGGGCTATGGGAACCCAGACTTTTGCTGGATCTCCATCTACGACAAACTCATCTGGAGCTTCGCTGGACCCATCGCCATCGTACTCCTGGTATTGTCTCTCACCCTCATTCTGCGTCAGCCACTTTGTTAGTGCCAGTTCCCTGTGTTCGCCTGTGTACCTCTGCAGTCTCTCGTCTCATGTAGGTCTGCCTCATTGCTGTCTCTTTGTTACAGATAAACGGTGGGATGTTTCTGATTGTGGCGCGCATGTCCTGCAACCCCTCCCAGAAAGAGACCAAGAAACTACCTGTCATGTGAGTGACCCAGAGAGGTTGGACCGACGACATAATAGGCCGGGCTGATGATGATGAGGAATATACAATGTTCCTATTGCAGGAACAGATCGTTCAAATTCAGCCATAAAGGCCTCTTTGTTTAAAAAAAACCCCTCTCTGTTTCTCTCTTTCGCTGGCGTTCACGCGTGCTCTCTCTCTCTCTCTCTTTACTCTCTGTTCTTTTCCTCTTCCTCCTGCCTCTCCAGTGCCACGATTCGTAGTGCCTTCCTCCTGCTGCTCCTGGCCACCTCTACCTGGTTCTTTGGGCTGATGGCTGTCAACAACAGTATTCTGGCCTTCCATTATGTCTTCGTTATACTATGCTTACTGCAGGTACTGCACCTGTCTAGTGTGTGTGTGTGTGCCCCCAATTAGAGCGTGTGAGTTGCTTTTCTGTCTTGCTGAGTACTTGGTGGTGTGTTTTGGAGTTAGTGTGTGTTAATGCGTGTTATTATGTGTTAATGTGTGTTAATGTGTGTGTTCCCCTCGTTCCCTCTGCCCAGGGTCTTGCTGTGTTCCTGGTGTTCACGGTGCTGAACGCCGAGGTGCAGGAGGTCTGGAAGTTGTCGTGTTTGGGTAGGAAGAGCCCCAATGAGGACGCGCCCAGAGCCCCACAAAACCCTGTGAGCATGGCCCCCACACACACACACACGGCAGGTAGCCTAGCGGTTTAGAGCGTTGGGCCAGTAACCAAAAGGTCAATGGTTCGAATCCCCGAGCCGACTAGGTGATACATCTGTCGACGTGCCATTGAGCAAGGCACTTAACCCTAATTGCTCCTGTAAGTCACTCTGCATAAGAGCCTCTGCCAAAAGACTTGCCCATTTTGCTACCCATCCTACACTGCACATCATCTGGCTCTATTCAACCACACACATCACCCCACAATCCACATCAGCACACCCTGGCCCTCTGGGCTGTTCACGTGACCCAGATTCCACAATGCACTGTGCTTAGCCGACCTTGTTAAGATTTGTACCACTGAATCATCTGGGGAATGGTTACTGTGTGTTCTGTTATTAATTCGACTAGTGCGGTTTGACATGGAAAGTCGATGTGTGCTCCTGAATGTCTTTTTGAACACGTGTGTGTGTGTGTGTGTGTGTCTGTGTATCCAGGGTCAGAATCCCTATAACAATGCGTCATTGCTGGAACAGAGCGGACTGCACCGCATCACCCTGGGAGCCTCTACTATCTCCTCCGTCAGCAGTGCTCGGTCAGTAGGCCGTCTGAGATACACAGGGTCTGAAACACGCAGATGCGGTTTCCCTGACACGGATGAAGCTTAGTCCTGGACATAAAAGCTATTTCGGTGGAGATTCTCGATTGACCATGCTTTTTAAGTCCTATAGTAAGGTTAATCTGTGTCTGGGCAACTGGCCCAATGTGTGCATGTACTGCAGACTTCCATTGTTTGTATACTGTATAATGTGTAGACCTACAGTGCATTCGGAAACTATTCAGACCCCTTGAGAAGAAATGGCAGAAACTCCCCAAATACAGGTGTGCCAAGCTTGTAGAATCATACCTAAGAAGTCTCGCGGCTGTAATTTGCTGCCAAAGGTGCTTCAACAAAATACTGAGTAAAAGGTCTGAATGCTCATGTAAATGTGATATTTCTGTTTGGATTTTTTAAAATCAAATTGCAAAAAATTCTAAAAACCTGCGTTTGCTTTGTCGTTATGGGGTATTGTGTGTATATTGATGAGGAAGGGAAAAATATTTAATCCATTTTAGAATAAGGCTGTAATGTAACAAAATGTGAAAAAATCAAGGGGTCTGAATACGTTCCAAATACACTGTATATTGACTTGTATCTGAACTTTGATAAAAGGTATAGGTTAGTAATGTAGATTAGGCTGATGGAGCCTGCCTAATGTAGTGTAAATACTTTGGTTAACACCTCCGTTCCCCCCATAGAGAGAACCTGCTGGCCCGCCAGGCCTTGGAACACAATCTGGGACACACTGGCGCCACAGACCTGGACGTGGCTATGTTCCATAGAGACGGAGGTACCCCCTGCACACACACACAGAGATACACACAGACACACACACACACACAGAGACACAGACACACACACACACACACACACAGAGACACAGACACACACACAGAGACACAGACACACACACACAGAGACACACACACACACAGACACAAACACACACACACAAACAGAGACACACACACAGAGACACAAACACACAAACACACACACACAAACAGAGACACACACAGAGACACAGAGACACACACACACAGAGACACAGATGCACACACAGACACACACACACAAACAGAGACACACACACAGAGACACAAACACACAAACACACACACACACACACACACAGAGACACACACACAGAGACACAAACACACAAACACACACACACACACACAGAGACACACACACAGAGACACAAACACACAAACACACACATACAAACAGAGACACACACAGAGACACAGAGAGACACACACACAGAGACACAGATGCACACACAGACACAGACACACACACACAGACACAGACACACACACAGAGACACAAACACACAAACACACACACACAAACAGAGACACACACAGAGACACAGAGACACACACACACAGACACAGATGCACACACAGACACACACACACAGACACACACACAGAGACACAAACACACACACACACACACACACACAAACAGAGACACACACAGAGACACAGAGACACACACACACACAGACACAGACACACACAGACACACACTAGGGGTGCACGATATGGGCAAAACAAATTGTGTCAAGCTGGTTGCAATTCCCAAAAGATTTTGCACCAAATAAAACTGTTGGAGTCATAAACATACATGAATTCATATTAAGAAGCAAAGTGGAAAAGCAACATGGTTCTTGTTTGGAACAATCTGTTGACTGCATCTGACTTAACAGAACAACGTATAGTGGATCTAGCAGCATGGAGGAGGAACTGTGCTGCTTGATTGGCAGGGGGAGGGGCTTGGTGTGTGACGTCACAGCCGCAAGAGGATAGAGAGGGAAAGAGACGACAAACGGAGCAACCTATAAAGACACGTGGCTGAGGGGCCTTTTAAAAGATTTCATGCGATATGGATTGCAATATTGTGATTTTGATGCGAATTTGATTAATTGTGCAGCCCTAACACACACACGCACACAGGACTCTAGGAGGGTGGCATTGTAATACAAATAAACACATTCATAAACACTCTAGGGTTATAATACTGTATACAATACAAGTAAAAGGATAACAAATGTGCATCACCTCTTTTTGCTTTTAATAGTAACTGACACTATAACTGGTTCTATAACCTCTCTCTCTCTCTGTCCATCTCTTTCTCTCTCTGTCTGTCTGTCTCTCTCTCTCTGTCTGTCTCCTCCCATTCTATCTGTCTCTCTCTGTCCATCTCTCACTCTGTCTGTCTCTCTCTGTGCATCTCTTTCTCTCTCTCTCTGTTTCTCTCTCTCTGTCTCTCTCTCACTCTGTCTGTCTCTCTCTGTGCATCTCTTTCTCTCTCTCTGTTTCTCTCTGTGTCTCTCTGTCTCTCTCTTCTCAGGTGAGGACTCGGACTCAGACTCGGATCTCTCTTTAGAAGAGGAACGTAGTCTCTCCATCCCCTCCTCCGAGAGTGAGGACAATGTTCGTCTCCGTGGACGCATCCAGCGACGCTTCAAACGCACCAATCACAGTGAGCGGCTTCTCACAGAGCCCGCCCACAACGGGACCAAAGGTACACAGACACACACAATGGAAATAGATTCACAAATCAAAGCAATTTTTATGTTATGTATGTATATATGTATGTGATACCTATAAATGCCACACCGATAAGCAAACACACTGAAAATGTCAGACACAGAGATCCATAAACCAATAAAAATGATTATGCATTTAGAAGTATGACTTCTACAAAACCCTCTTTATTTGGAATTGTTGGCCAATGGTGATTGTCCATCTTTGTGTGTTAGACCTGGATGGCAATGATCTGCTCTCCTATTGGCCAGCGCTGGAGGAGAGTGAGGTCCACTCCCTGCAGAAGTGGGGCTCAGAGCGCCGCCTAGGGGCTGACTACAGCAAGGACGCCACAAACAACAACCAGCCTGAGGCGGCACTGACCAGCGGGGACGAGAACGGTCTGACAGGACAGTCCAACCGCCACCGCAAGGGTGCGACACACGCATGCAGGCACACACAAGCACATACACACACACACTCAGACACAAACACACGCACACACACAGCCTGACTACCACAGAAAGGGTCACAAACTCCGTAACCTTGCTATTCTGTTAATGACCTCCTGGACTTCTTGATGGGCCGCTCCCCAGGTGGTGAGGGTAGGTAGCAACACATCTGCCACGCTGATCCTCAACACATGGCAAAACCTATTCCCCCTCAGGAGCCTGAAAAGATTTGGCATGGGTCCTCAGATCCTCAAAAGGTTCTACAGCTGCACAATCGAGAGCATCACTGCCTGGTATGGCAACTGCTACGAGTCTGCCTCCGACCGTGCTACGAGTCTGTAGTAATTTAGTGCTACAGGTCTGTAGTCATTTAAGCAGGTTGCCTTAGTGTTCTTGGGCACAGGGAATATGGTGGTCTGCTTGAAACATGTTGGTATTACAGACTCAACCGGGGACATGTTGAAAATGTCAGTGAAGACACCTGCCAGTTGGTCAGCACATTCCCGGAGCAGACGTCCTGGTAATCCATCTGGCCCTGCAGCCTTGTGTATGTTGACCTGTTTAAAGGTCTTACTCACGTCAGCTACGGAGAGCGTGATCATACAGTTGCTCGGGACAGCTGATGCTCTCATGCATGCCTCAGTGCCGTTTGCCTCGAAGCGAGCATAGAATGATTTAGCTCGCCTGGTAGGCTCGTGTCACTGGGCAGCTCGCAGCTGTGCTTCCGTTTGTAGTCTGTAATAGTTTGCAAGCCCTGCCACATAAGACGAGCGTCGGAGCCGGTGTAGGACGATTCAATCTTAGCCCCATATTGGCACTTTGCCTGTTTGATGGTCACTGCCTGGTATGGCAACTGCTCGGCCTCCGACCGCAAGGCACTACAGAGGGTAGGGGCCAAGCTTCCTGCCATCCAGGACCTCTATACCAGGTGGTGTCAGAGGAAGGTCCCCCCCCCCCTCCCTTTACACCACTGCTACTGTCTATTGTCATCTATGCATAGTCACTTTAATTACTCTACCTACGTGTACATACCACCTCAAATAACAGGTGCCCCCCCTTTACACCACTGCTACTATCTGTTGTCATCTATGCATAGTCACTTTAATAACTCTACCTACGTGTACATACCACCTCAAATAACCGGTGCCCCCGCACATTGTACCGGTACCCCCCTGTGTATAGTCCCGCTGTCGTAATTTCACTGCTGCTCTTTAATGACTTGATACTTTTATCTCTTATTCTTATATGTCTTTTTTTTAAACTGCATTGTTGGTTAGGGGCTCGTAAGTAAGCATTTAACTGTAAGGTCAGCACAGGGACCCCAATACCTGTTGTATTTGGCGCATGTGACTAGTACAATTTGATTATATTTATTATTACCATACAGATTCATGTAAACTCAAACACCGAAATACATATTGACCCTTCCTTTTTCTAATCTCTCCCTGCTGACTCAGGCATCTTGAAGAATCGCATTGACTGTCCCCCGGCCCTGCAGGGTCTCTCGGCCATGGGCCAGGTCCCCAGCGAACTCTCCTGGTACCGCACCTCCACCCTGGGCCACAGGGGCGTCCCGGCAGCCTCCTACGGCCGCATGTACTCTGGGACAGGCTCCCTGTCTGGCACGGGCTCCTTGTCCCAGCCTGCCTCCCGCTACTCCTCCAGGGAGCATCTGGATTCTTTGGCCCGCCGCCAGCTCTCCAGAGACCCCCTCGGTCGCCAGGCTGGAGGAGGATCCCAGAACCGTCTGGACCGCCAGGGCCCCCGGGACAACCTGGACCTGCTGCCCCGCCGCCGTGAGCCGGGCCTAGACAGAGCCTCCAGGGAGAACCTGAGCAGCTCCAGAGACAGGCTGGATGTCCACCAGCACAGCGCCCACACCTCCCGGGAGGACTTGAGTGGGAATGGGGGTGTGGAGCCCGGTCTGGGAGGGTCGCGCTCCCAGCTCAACACCCTGACGCG
Organism: Oncorhynchus kisutch; assembly: GCF_002021735.2. NCBI lineage: Eukaryota > Metazoa > Chordata > Actinopteri > Salmoniformes > Salmonidae > Oncorhynchus > Oncorhynchus kisutch. The sequence goes on along the minus strand of NC_034190.2, from coordinate 50,386,756 downwards.
GCGCCAGGCCTCCTCCCGTGAACACCTAGGAGGAGCGCTGATGAGCAGCCGCTCCCGTGAACAGCTGGAGGCTAACGGGGGCGGCGGGGTGACCCAGTCCCAGCCCTGCAGGGAGTGGCTTCGCACCCTGCCCCCCCGCCAGCACTCACACCCTGACCAGCCCCCGCCCTCCTCCCCTCCGGCCCCCATCAGTGAGGAACCCCAGGAGCCCCCGCTACCCCGCCGCGGCCGGCTGGACTCTGCCCCCCTGTGTAGGTACCCCCTCCCTGCCCCCGGCGCCCCCCCCAGCCGCCACCCGTCCAGCGAGCACCTGGACATCCTGTCCTCCATCTTGGCCTCCTTCAGCTCCTCCGTGCTCACCCCCCCAGCCCCCTCCTCTGCACAAGGACCCTCCCCCTCCCCGCCCCACTCCGCCACTTCTCACAGCATCTCTGAGGTCTCACCAGACTCTGAGTAAGTCCTGCACTCTCACTCAGCTTCATCTACCTGCTTCCTCTCCTCTTCACACTCCTGCTCTGCTCTCTTTCTCTATCCTCAGACATCCATCCTTTTGGTTCCTATCAAAGATGTGATGATTTGGATTATAAACGTGTCCTAGCCTGCATGTCAGGAGATGCACACTGAGTGTACAAAACATTATGAATGCCTGCTCTTTCAATGACTGCTCTTTCAATGACATCGACTGACCAGGTGAATCCAGGTGAAAGCTGTGATCCCTAATTGATGTCACTTGTTAAATCCAGTTCAACCATTGTAGATACAGGGGAGAAGATAGGTTTAAGACATGCATTGTGCATTTGTATCATTCAGAGGGTGAATGGGGAAGACAAAATATTGAAGTGCCTTTGAACAGGGTATGGTAGTAGGTCCACCAGCCAAAGGACATCCAACCAACTTGATACAACTGTAGGGAGCATTGGAGTTAACATGGGCCAGTACCCCTGTAGAATGCCTCGACACATTGAGGCTGGGGTGGGGGGTGCAATTCAATATTAGGAAAGTGTTCTTAATGTTTTCTACACTCAGTGTATGTAGCATTCCTCAGTTATGTTACTTCGGCTTGCCACTGATTGTGGTGGCTCTCTTTTCTCTTCACAGAGTCAACAGAAGTGAAGGACAGTCTTGATGACACCCTCCATATCCCACAATGCAATTGGGGATACCAAGGACTGTGTGGGGGGCCGGGGAGAGGTCAAGGAGCATCCTGGACTGCTGAAGCACCCTGGGATACTGTAGGATCTAAGTGTTGAAGAAAGGCAGACAGTGAGATTGGAGTTTGGAGGTGCCTGGTTCGTTCTGTTATAACCAGCAGCCAGTATGGGGAGGAGGGCTATACGATGGATAGCTGGCTACCTTAGCTACTAATGTTTAATGAACTTCGATCCTCAGATTTAGTCATGAACACAAGGATCGGAATTGAACTGCTAAGAAAAAGATGAACCTGTACATAACATTTTTATACATTTTGTATCTTTTTCATCAGAGGCAAAGGAAGAAAAATAGCCCTTGAATCAAAATACCGTTCTCCTGAAACGTTTCCTAAAACCCGTCAGCTATATGTATAAAACTAGTGACAGGGGTCGGTTAGTGTTGATTGGATGAGATTGTGAGACCTGAGACATGATAGGACGAGGAAGGTGTTGGGGGCGGGTGATTGTAAACAGGAATGAATTCTATGGAAGAGGGATCTGACAGAACAAATGATTGTGAACAAGAAAGAAAGCGAACATAACTTTGATATTTGAGAGGCTTGATTATCTCATTCTTCAGTTGTCAGAATACTGTTTAGATGGAAGTGCTCTGTTAATCCAAGAAAAGACCCACTGCTTTTGAATGTCAGTCATCTATTCTGCAGCATCATATATCTCTCTCTGCGCTACTATATATCAGAAACAAAACACCAATACCGTTACATATCTAATAGTTTCTCTGCCTGATATTTGGTTCATTTTAGTGTACAAAACCCTCTGTTGGGAAAATGGTCACGTAAACCTCTGGGGTTTATAGGGGTATGAGAGGTAGAGAGAGAACACGTTTAGGTTAGCCCTAAAGTGGTGTTACATATTGGCTCTGAGATGAAAAGGCAAGATCAGAGGACGAATCACCGGTGCACCAGTTGTTCCAGGGCTATAACATGTAATAACACGACACTAAACAGACGCGTGGACCAGAGAAAGAAAAGTGGGTCAAAAAGAAAAATGAGTGAAAAAGAGAGAAGCAAACGAGGGACTATTACTCATTAGAGGAAGGACGGAAAGACAGATTGAAGAAAGACAACGACTCGTCTCTTACACCCGACAGTCTGCAAAACCTCTTTTCAACGACCTGCTTTAATCTTTTTATGTCTTTGGGTTGTGGTAAGTTAATATAAATGTGACAGTATTATTGCCAAAAAATCTCCCCAGGGTCCCCGATATCCATCCTTCGCTATATTCCATCTACATTTAACTGCTCCAGTTATTTTGCCACTGGTCAGTTCTTTTTTATATGATTAATTACTGCAGTACCGTTAACTTGTACAGACATAAGATATATATTATTTATTACTTTGTCATTTTGTGTGAGAGTGTGTTATTTATAAAAGAGAGTGTGCAGCGGTATTTGTTCAAATGTCGTTTTTTTTTTTAAACATGTAATGTTTCGTATGAGCTGACTCTCCCACTGTGACAAAATGCATTGAGAGAACAGGAAGTGTGAGAGAAAAGAGGGAAGTCATTGAAGTGTAATGATGGAGGAAAGGAGGGAGGGAGAGGAACGGGGGACTGTCAGTTTGTGTGCTTATTCTGGGGTATGTGCTCTCCCGTCGGCATGGGGGGAATTTGAAACAGCTGCTCCTCGGTTACCAACATAAAAATAAGAAATATTCCTAACAAGATGTTGTTTGAGTCCTATTTTCTGTGAGTGACATTCCCTGGTGAAAACAACCGTTTTAGCAGACTAGTTTTGACAGTTTGTTTCCGGAGGGTCTCCTCTCTTTCAGGTCTCTTTTCACATTCAGAGATCTCTACCAGACCATTAAAACAAAACTCCTACAGATCTAGGGCAACAATGAAAAGGAATACCCAAAAAAGATTTTACTAAAGTTTTCACAAATACCTGAAACTGTCAGAAACTTTTTTTTAAATCATCTTCATAAAAACATAAAAGCAACAAAATAACCGTCAAATTATTTGATCATCGCCCTCAGTGTCCTCGCTACTCGAGCACGGTCGTACCTCTTCCCCCATCTTCTTCAGCTTAGCCTGGTAGTATCTCTTTTTTAGCCTGTAGGCTTTCTCTTTCTGCCTCACCGCCTTCCTCTTGTCTTCTAAAACCTTCTGTTCCATCTGTAGGACTCTCATCCTCTGCTCATGTTCCAACTCCGACAGTTCCAGCATGCGCGGCCCGCACCGTGGGTCCTCAGACCCCCGCCCTGCTGCCGCTGCCAGAGAGGTGAGGGGTTGCGGGGCGGCCCGGGGGACGTAGGGCAGGTCAAAGTTCATGGGGCAAGAGGTGAACAGGCTGGAGGATGAGGCAGATGGGATGGGCGGAGGGAGGAAGGACGGGGATGTCCCAGACCAGGAGGTTTCACTGTGGGTGAGAGTGGAGGCGTTGGGCTGGCTGGTGGAGAAGGGGATCCGGAGGGGTCCGTCACTTCCTGCTAGTGCCGTGAAGGAGGCGATGCCGATGCTCATGGCTACCTGGTCTTTACTCTCGCTCTCCTGGGGAAGACAGACTGGGTTAGATTTCAACTGCACGGTGTCCTCTTATACTAGAAGCTCTTTCAGTGGCTCTTGAACTGTATTGGCATGTTCATATGTAAAGATCATCGTACACTAGAGGATTGTCTATGGAGATGTGCTCTAGCTGTGACACGTTACCTCATTGTGACTGTTATCAGCATCGTCCTGGTCACTCCCACTGGTCGCTGCAGTACACGTCACTAGGTCACACAGGCAGACAGCGAGACAGAGATTGGAACCGTCTCCCCGAGCACCGTATATACACGTGTGTGAGCAAATTGGTTGACAACACATCAGCCTATCATCTAAGGAATGCACGTTTGATAAATGCGTGAACTCAATATCGAGAGTAGTGTGAGAGTAGTGTGGTATTACCTGCTGTGGGGGAGCCAGGCCTGAGGCCAGTGTAGCCCACCTCTCCGTCCATGTCGTCCTGGTTGGAGATGAGGTTGGGTACCATGGCCGTAATCTCCCGCTGAACCTCGGTCAGGGCCGTGACAGGCATGCCGGCGACCACCTGCTCCTGACGCCGGTGCAGCGCCTGGCGGCTCTCCACCTTCAGCCTCTTCCACAGGGTCTTCATGGTGCCCACCGAGCTCGGTGGCCGGTCGGGGAAGGCAGCGTTGAAGGCTTCCACCACCTCGGCCCACACGGCGTTGCGGTGCACAGTAGTGTTGGTGTCCTTCCTGAAGTCCTGGACTGTGTGCACCACGCCCTGGATCCTCTGCAGGAAGTAGAGCTTCTGCTGCATGGTGAAATTGGGCGTGCGGTACGACATGGTCGTTGGTCGCCAAGGCAACGGGGTGGAGGTGAGGGTTCTAGTCCTGCTCGGGTTTGTGTGCGAGAGGGATTACAGGGCCGCAGTAGGCCAAATGGGGGCATTTCCTTCCAACCAACATACTGTATGAGGTTGATTTAGGTTTTAAGTCTTTGTGTGGTTGTTCTTTCCATGAGCATCGAGTTGATTTTGAAACTAGGGTGTTTTCAGTGAGCGTTGGTTGTGAGGTTTAGTCCAACTTGATGTCCTGTCAGAGATCATGTGGAAGAACTGCTTGGTGCGTGCATTTACTTGGTGGGTGTGTCATTGTCATGAATGGTACTGTAATCCACAGTAGGGCATCATCTTTACTGGGATAACCAGCTGTTATGCAGTGTTTAGCTACAGAAAAACGTGGGTGTCCACTGTCAAGTCAAATTACACAATGAACCGTGCTTTATGGAGCTGTGGTCCACTCTGTGATGATTCTTAATCTCTGGGTCGGGGTAGAAGAAAACAAAAGAATGAAATTCAGATTGATATGAACACTTTACAGCAAGGTTGAGATTTTTAAGAACACGTGCCATCATTCCCAAGGGATACCGAATGTTCATCCTTTCCTTTTAATAAAAGGGAATAATTCAGACCTGGGACATCAGGTGAGTGAAACTAACTACCAGGTACAAACAAAAACATAGCGTTTCGGGACGGAATTGAATAGCCTTTATATCGAATGCCTTGCTTGCTACCTAGCAGGTTAGCAAGATGACAGTAATAATGCTAGCCAAGCTAATACACCTCAAATTCCCCATATACATGCGCTTATTTGGATGTACATTTTATTTGTAAATTAAAACAAATAAACATATGATTTGTTGTTATTACTCACATGCAACCAGACAGCCAATAAGAGCGGCGAATTATCGTGGACAAACACTTTGTTGTCCTGCCACCACCACCCCCTCATGTTTGGCGGCCGGATGCGAAATTTAAACAACAAACCTGCGTATTTTACGCAAATAGCACTTTCGACTCTTTTTTTAACCAATGGCTGTCCGCTTCATTGCAAAGTGCGATGCATTATGTCAGTGTGGCTACGTTTGATTGGATGCGTGCGGAAGAAACGCATGGGTAGCTAGCTAGTTCTCAGAGAGAAGAACAGAACAAATTCACGAAAGGACAATGAATACTTTTTTGTTGTTGTCAAGAAATGAAAATATTTTCCTGGCATCTAGATAGATATGTAAGTAACTAGCCATGTTATTTCCAAGACAGTAGCCTAGGCATGACTAGCTAATTACCCTAAGTCAAATATTGTTATAACTAGCTAACGTTAGCTAGCTAGCTAACCCACTTTCATCTGCGTGACTACCTAAGTAGTTGGCTACCTAGTGTAATAAAAAGTTATTAGCATGTTTTCGGCTATATTGTATTTCCCTCCCTTGGTGTTGACAGGAAATCAGAGGTTATTGTAAGTTAGATAGCTATAAATTGTGAATATCACTGTGCTGCACTGATTGGCAATGGCAACCTCATGTTTTTCGGGTTTTCAGACATAAGAGAAACATTGAAATAATAAGAGAACGAATACCAGCTAAAGCCCCAAATTATCAAGCGCACACACATAGCTAGCTGACAGGTTGACGTCATCTCACTATGCAAAATGAGAAGATTACTAGCTAAAGTGAATGTTTCTGTATGTGTGCCAGGTTATCGGGTGCTGTTGATGAGAGGCTTTCCGCAGGGACTGTGTCAATGTCAGTGATGATGGCAATTGAGACGGCAGCCCTGGTAGTCCCTGTCACCGCACTGGAGTTCCTAAGGGAGGAGTGCCTGCTGACAGGTAGGTGATCCCTGGCTAGTTACGTAGTTATAACTGATATGCCATGGCTCATACAGCGTCACAGCTCGGCTAATGGAAAGCGCCTGCGCCCATTTTTCAACTAACCTGTTATTGGTGATACTTTCTTTATTCTCTATTTGGAAGGAAAGTACATCTTATATCAAGTGATTTTGATTGTGGAAATCTGTTCCAAAGTATTTCCACACATAATAAGAGATTTATCTGATCATATACATATGTAAGCAAGGTTTGAAATGATTAGGTTTTAGTCAAATATTATATATGTTTGGGCTTTTCGTGGTCAATTTGCAGTGTACAAATCATTTGTAATTATGTTTCGGCACCCTGACCATGCCCTCAAGAAAAAATAGGCTTGTGGCCTGCTTTATGCTAGCTACTTATCAATGTCTTTCTCCTAGCTGGAACAGCTAGCAATGGTCGAACTAGCCCGTGATTTATTAGCCAATCCCTGGCTAGACAATACAAGACCGTCCTTACTGCCTTGTCAGAGCTGCAAGGCATATTCACAGTAATGTTCAACCGCATCATCAATAAGTGCATCGATGACGGTGTCCCCACAGTGACCGTACGTACATACCCCAACCAGAAGCCATGGATTACAGGCAACATCCGCACTGAGTTAAAGGCTAGAGCTACCACTTTCAAGGAGCAGGACTCTAACCCAGAAGCTTAAAAGAAATCCTGCTATGCTTTCCGACGAACCATCAAACAGAAAAAGCATCAATTCAGGACTTAAGATTGAATTGTACTACACCGGCTCTGACGCTCGTCGGATGTGTCAGGGCTTGCAAACCATTACAGACTACAAAGGGAAGCACAGCCAGAGCTGCCCAGTGACATGCGCCTACCAGACGAGCTAAACTACTTCTATGCTCCCTTCGAGGCAAATAACACTGAAACATGCATGAGAGCACCAACTGTTCTGTAAGACTGTGTGATCACCCTCTCCGAAGCCGATGTGAGTAAGACCTTTAGACAGGTCAACATTCACATAGCCACAGGGCCAGACAGATTACCAGGACGTGTACTGCGAGCATGCGCTGACCAACTGGCAAGTGTCTTCACTGACATTTTCAAATTCTCCCTGTCCGAGTCTGTAATAGCAACATGTTTTAAGCAGACCACCATAGTTCATGTGCCCAAGATCACTAAGGTAACCTGCCTAAATGACTACCAAACCGTAGCACTCACGTCTGTAGCCATGATGTGCTTTGAAAGACTGATCATGGCTCACATCAACACCATGATCCCTGAAACCCTAGACCCACTCCAATTTGCATACGGCCCGACAGATCCACAGATGATGCAATCTCTGTTGCACTCCACACTGCCCTTTCCCACCTGGACAAAAGGAACCTCACCTATGTGAGGAATCTCACCTATTCTCACCTATGTGAGAATGTTATTCATTGACTACAGCTCAGCGTTCAACACCATAGTGCAATAATCAATAATCTAAGGAGCCTGGGATTAAACACCTCCCTCTGCAACTGGATTCTGGGCTTCCTGACGGCCGCCCCCAGGTGGTAAGGGTAGGTAACAACACATCCACCACGCTGATCCTCAACACGGGCCCCTCAGGGGTGCGTGCTCAGCCCCCTCCTGTACTCCCTGTTCACTCATGACTGCAAGACCAGGCACAACTCCACCACCATCATTAAGTTTGCCGATGACACAACAGCGGTAGGCCTGATCACCGACAACAACGAGACAGCCTATAGGGAGGAGGTCAGAGACCTGGCCGTGTGCTGCAAGGACAACAACCTCTCCCTCAACATGATCAAGACAAAGGAGAGGATTGTGGACTACAGGAAAAAGAGGATCGGAGCACACCCCCCATTCTCATCGATGGGGATGCAGTGGAGCAGGTTGAGAGCTTCAAGTTCCTTGGTGTCCACATCACCAATAAAGAACATGGTCCAAGCACACCAAGACAGTCGTGAAGAGGGCACGACAAAACCTATTCCCCCTCAGGAGACTGAAAAGATTTGGTATGAGTCCTCAGATTCTCAAATGGTTCTACAGCTGCACCATTGAGAGCATCTTGACTGGCTACGTCATTGCCTGGCATAGCATTAGCACCGCCCTCGATCGCATGGTGCTACAGAGGTTGGTGTGGACAGCCCAGTACATCACTTGGACCGAGCTCCCTACCATCCAGGATATCTGTGTCAAGCGATGTGGTAGAAATGCCCGGAAAATCATTATAGACTCCAACCACCCAAGCCATAGACTATTCTCTCTGCTTCCGTACGGCAAGCCGTACCGGTGCATCAAGTCTGGCACCAACAGACTCTTGAATGGCTTCTATCCACAAGCAATAAAAATCTAACAAAAATAGCTACACAGACTATATGAGTTAAGCTTGTTGACCTTTTATTTATATTTTTGCACTGTCTCTATGCACACTCAGAGGGCCCTACACACTCACTCTCACACACACACACACACACACACACACACACACACACACTCCATCTGCTCAATCGCACATAATATGCACATACATTTATACTGACTCTACACACCCACACATCCACTCACATACAAGCTGCTGCTATTCTGTTTATCTTCTATCCTGTTGCCTAGTCCCCTCACCCCTATACATATATACCTCCATCACTCCAGTATCCCTGCACATTGTAAATATGGTATTGAACTGACCCTGTATATAGTATGGTATTGAACTGACCCTGTATATAGTATGGTATTGAACTGACCCTGTATATAGTATGGTATTGAACTGACCCGGTATATAGTATGGTATTGAACTGACCCGGTATATAGTATGGTATTGAACTGACCCTGTATATAGTATGGTATTGAACTGACCCGGTATATAGTATGGTATTGAACTGACCCTGTATATAGTATGTTATTGAACTGACCCGGTATATAGTATGGTATTGAACTGACCCTGTATATAGTATGGTATTGAACTGACCATATATATAGTATGGTATTGAACTGACCCTGTATATAGTATGGTATTGAACTGACCCTGTATATAGTATGGTATTGAACTGACCCTGTATATAGTATGGTATTGAACTGACCCTGTATATAGTATGGTATTGAACTGACCCTGTATATAGTATGGTATTGAACTGACCCTGTATATAGTATGGTATTGAACTGACCCTGTATATAGTATGGTATTGAACTGACCCTGTATATAGTATGGTATTGAACTGACCCGGTATATAGTATGGTATTGAACTGACCCTGTATATAGTATGTTATTGAACTGACCCGGTATATAGTATGGTATTGAACTGACCCGGTATATAGTATGGTATTGAACTGACCCGGTATATAGTATGGTATTGAACTGACCCTGTATATAGTATGGTATTGAATTGACCCGGTATATAGTATGGTATTGAACTGACCCGGTATATAGTATGGTATTGAACTGACCCTGTATATAGTATGTTATTGAACTGACCCGGTATATAGTATGGTATTGAACTGACCCGGTATATAGTATGGTATTGAACTGACCCTGCATATAGTATGTTATTGAACTGACCCGGTATATAGTATGGTATTGAACTGACCCGGTATATAGTATGGTATTGAACTGACCCTGTATATAGTATGGTATTGAACTGACCCTGTATATAGTATGTTACTTACTTATTGTGTTCTTCATATTTCTTCTTATTTCTCGTGTGTTTTTTCTCATATTACATTGCTACTGATTATTGCATTGTTGGGTTTTGAGTTTGCAAGAAAGGTATTTCACTGTGCTAGTGATTGTGACATTAAAAACCCTTGCATGATCAATCTGATCTGGGCCATGTTCCAAATACTTATAAATTGTATCCTTCCTCTCTTCCTTTGTCCCTTCCTATGCACTGTCATTAAGTGCGATTAGATATTTGACATGTGCATGCGTCCATACAGGTGAGGGTCCGATCCTGACAGTGTACCGCCTCCAATCTCAGTCCAAAGCCTCCACCTCACTGAGCGTGCTCCTCAACTACCGCATCCATGGGATTCGTCCCAAACCACAGACAGGAGACAGACGGACCAGTGACCCAGACGATGAGGTGGTAGTGTTTGGAGGGAAGGCTGTGCGCTTGCTGAGGCTGAGTGCTGGAGGGCAGAGGCTAGAGCCGCTGGGCCCCCTCATGGAGCTGCCCGACTGGGCCCTGGATGTCCGCTGGGTCTCTGGAGAGAAAGGTCCACTCCTCGGCGTGGCTCTGGCCCACAACGCTGCTCTGTTGCTGGATCCTGTTGAGGGCTGCGTCCTGGCCCTCTGCTCTTGCCAGGAGGGGTGTTTGCTGTACTCCGCCCTGCTCCTGGGTGGGAACTGGGAGGACTCTGTCCTGGTTGGGGGGACAGTGTTCAACCAGCTGGTGCTCTGGAGGCCAGGAGGGGCACAGCCGGGCAGGAAGGCCCCAGTGGAGAGGCGTCTGCCAGGTCACAGTGGCGTCATCTTTAGCCTCTGTTACCGCCGGGAGACTGGCTGGCTGGCCTCCGCCTCGGACGACCGCAGTGTGAGGGTCTGGGGGGTGGGGGACCTGGGGGGTGTTGGAGGGGGGTGTGGAGACCCCAGCCCGACGTGTCTGCGGGTGTTGTATGGACACCAAGCCAGGGTGTTTTCCGTCAAGCTGTCCCCTGGACGGGTGTACAGCGCTGGGGAGGACGGGGCCTGTCTGCTGTGGGACTGGGGAGGTGGGGGGAGGGTGGCTCGGACACTGAAAGGCCACCGGTCCGGGGGGGTGAGGGCGCTGGCAGTCAGTGAGGGAGGGGACGGCCAGGGCAGGTGGGTGGCCACCGGAGGGGCAGATGGAGGGATCCGCCTGTGGCGGGTGGGGGGGGAGGAGGAGAAGGGAGATGCAGAGGGAGGGCAGGGGGACACAGAGATCCTGGTGGACCTAGGCTTCCAGGGCCGAGGCGTCCCCAAGGTGGTGGGTGTGGTGGGGGATGGGCACTGGATCCAGGGCAGGGTGGTGGTGAACACAGACCATGGGGAGGTCTACCTCTATGAGGGGGGGCGGTGGGGTCTCCTATGGGAGGGGGGCCCTGAGTTCCAGTCCTATTGTGTGATGGAGGTGCTACAGGTGAGGGGTTGGGGGGCTGCTGCATCCAGGGAGGGGCTGTGTGCTTTAGGCAGCCTCGGTGGAGGGGTGCAGGTCTTCCCCCTGTCACAGCCTGGCGCGGGGGTGTTGCTGAGGGCAGGGCCAGGGAAAGTTCACAGTGTGCTGTGGGTGAAGTGCCAGGCAGAGGGGCAGGGGCGAGGGGGATACCTGCTGGCATCCGGAGCAGAGGGCCTGGTCCATCGTTGGCAGGTGGAGGTAGAGATGAGAGACACTGGACTGGCTCTCAGGGTAGAACCACTCCGTCCTCTCCTTCTGCCTCCCTGTGCCAAACGCTGGCTCACTGCTGTAGTTTACCTCAACCGCCCACAGGGGGCACTGTGGGTATGTGGAGACAGGAGAGGATCACTGCTGCTGTTTGAAGAGAGTGAACACCACCAAGAGAATAAGAGGGGAGCTGGAGAAGAGCATGAGGATGAAGAGAGGGGAAGAGAGGCACATAATGGGCTGGTTGAAAGCCATGATGAAAAGGGGGACGTGGTAGTCGGAGAGGAGGATGAGGAGAGAGAGGCCAGCAGGGCAGGGCTGACCCTCCAGCCTGTGAGCTCTCTGTTCGGGGTGCATGGAAAGCAGGGGGTGACGTGGGTGTCGGAGCACCGGGGGCTGCTGTACAGTGCGGGGAGAGATGGCTGTGTGAGAGTCCTCCGGGTTGGACCAGAGGGACTGGAGGTTTTGAGGGTCCAGCGGGCCTGCAGGGGGATGGAGTGGCTGGAGAGAGTTCTGCTTCTGGAACCCCAGGACTCTGAAGAGGAGCAGAGGGCCCAGGAACCAGAAGGAAGTGGGAAAGAGGCCCGCTTTGTGATCGTGGGCTTCCATTCGGTCCACTTTGTAGTGTGGGACCCCGTGAGGCAGGAGAAGCTGCTCTCAGTGCCCTGTGGAGGAGGCCATCGGTCCTGGAGCTACTGCCCCCACCAGGACGGCCTCTCTACGGGCCAGGGGGCCCTAGTGTTCATCAAGCAGGGGGTGGTCCTGGCATCTAAACCCTCTGGGGAAGCACCCAGCCGGGCAGGGAGCCTGGACCTGAGACAGGGGCTGCACGGCAGGGGAGTGGGCTGTGTGTGTCGCTTGGGGGTAGTGGGGGAGGCTGGAGAGGGCCGCTGGGAGGTGCTGGTGACCGGAGGAGAGGACACCAGTTTGACCGTCCTGGCGGTCCAACCGCAGACGGGCGCGGTCAGAGTGCTGTCGGTCATCACTGACCACATCTCGAATGTTCGGACTCTGACAGCACTCAAACGTTTGGATGGAAGGACTGACAGAGGGACAGATGAACAGACAGAGTCCCTCTCTGCCCTGCTGGTATCTGCAGGTGGGCGCGCACAGATGCAGTGCTACCGGCTGCTGATTGGAGGAAATGGACAGTTAGGCTTGCCCTCCTGTCAGGTGATACAGGTGGCCAGCCACCGATTGGACGATCAGTGGGAGAGAATGCGGAACCGACACAAGACTGTGAAAATGGACGCAGAAACCAGGTGTTTGAACTTGTACTTTATATAAATGCTCGCTTTTCATTCTCTCACAAGCACAATCTGATGTTTTACTCTGCTGTTTGTGTTTTCAGGTACATGTCCATTGCCGTGGTGGATGATGGGACAGAGACGGTCCTCCTGGCGTTGGCCTGCAGTGATGGAGCTGTGAGGTACACTATCATTATTCTACCAGTCAAATTCATGAGGTACACAAAAGATTAGGACCTAGTGTTTTTATTTGACCCCTTTCCTAAAGTATGTCTGTCTTTCCCTCTCTCTCTCTTTCTTTCTTGGTCCTCTCTCTCTCTCTCTCTCTCTCTTGCTCTCTCTCTTGCTCTTTCTCTCTTGCTCTCTCTCTCTCTTGCTCTTTCTCTCTTGCTCTCTCTCTCTCTTGCTCTCTCTCTCTCTCTTGCTCTCTCTCCCTCTTGCTCTCTCTCTCTCTTGCTCTCTCTCCCTCTTGCTCTCTCTCTCTCATGCTCTCTCTCTCTCTTGCTTTCTCTCTCTCTCTTGCTCTCTCTCTCTCTCTTGCTCTCTCTCTCTCTCTTGCTCTTGCTCTTTCTCTCTTGCTCTCTCTCTCTCTTGCTCTTTCTCTCTTGCTCTCTCTCTCTCTTGCTCTCTCTCTCTCTCTTGCTCTTTCTCTCTTGCTCTCTCTCTCTTGCTCTCTCTCTCTCTTGCTCTCTCTCTCTCTCTTGCTCTCTCTCTCTCTTGCTCTCTCTCTCTCTCTTGCTCTCTCTCTTGCTCTTGCTCTTTCTCTCTTGCTCTCTCTCTCTCTCTTGCTCTCTCTCTCTCTCTTGCTCTTGCTCTTTCTCTCTCTCACTCTCTTTCTCTCACTCTCTTTCTCTCTTTCTTTCTCTCTCTCTTGCTCTTTCTCTCTCTCTCTCTCGGTCATCTCTCTCTTTCTTTCTCATTCTTCTCTCTCTCTCACTCCCTCTCTCTCTCTTTCTTTCTAGTTCCTCTCTGTCTGTCTCTCTCTCTCTCTCTCTTGCTCTCTCTCTCTCGCTCCCCCCCTCTCTCTCTCTCTTGCTCTCTCTCTCTCCTTCTCTCCCTCTCTCTTGCTCTCTCTCTCTCCCTCTCTCCCTCTCTCAGGCTCTTCTCAGTCAGTGAGTTGAGGGGAAAGTTTGAGCTCCTGTGGGAGAGCTTCCACCATGAGAGATGTGTACTCAGCATCGCCCCCTGCAGCCTGGAGGATGGACACGGCTATCGGTGAGGCACTGGGGGGGCTGACGGCTCCATGACAGGTTGCAAAGGCAACGCAACACAAGATGCTATTCATGTTCTGAATAACCCACATTTTCCCTCATCGTCATTTTGACCTCCTCATAATAACATCAGCCGAACATTCTCTCACCTCTCTGTCTCCCTCAGACGTGTGTTCCTCTTCAGCGCAGCCACAGATGGAAGGATAGCAGTGTGGGATATGAGCACCGTAGTCAACTCAGACAAGCCCCCTACTGCGGCCCTAGCCCCAACCAGACCCTGTCTGACAGTCCCCGCCCACCAGAGTGGAGTCAACACCCTGGCCGTATGGGAGGAGGGCCTTGGGGCGGGACATACAGACGGAGCCCGGATAACATTGGCCAGCGGAGGAGATGACGGACAGCTGTCAGTAGCACTCATCGGGGTGCAGTACCAGGGGGAGGCGGTAGGGGGCAGCAGAGTGTGTCTACAGCTCCAGTCTCAGTGGTCAGTGGCGTTAGCCCACGCTGCCCCTCTGACCGCCCTGAGGATGCTGAACCCAGGCCTGTTAGTGTCCACATCCCCTGACCAGAGGGTGTGTCTGTGGAGGCTGGCCACTACCGGACTCAGCCAACAGGGAGCGCTCGTCTCCCATGTGGCAGACGCAGCAGGGCTGGAGGTTTGGATTGAGGCTGGGGTTGGGTCTGTGTCTGAATGTGGGGACAGGGGCTGGGTGGTTGTCTGTGGACAGGGGTTACAGCTGCTGAAGGTGACCGACATGGAGGATGGAGGGAACAGGGAGGACAAAACTGGAAGAAAGAGCTGTGTGGGAGGGAGGGAGGAGTGTGTGAAAGTGTCTTTACAACAGCGTTGTCTGGATGACAAGACAACATGACCTGTTGTGAACTGGACCCGTGAACAAGATTAGTTTATTTGAATATCTGAAATGGTTTACGGTCTAAATGACCCAAAGAACCCAAACGCCTTCATTGCATAATGTACATTTGGATTTGAAATAAACTTAATTTAAATCAAGATATTTTTCTCAAATGATTTATAGATTTATGGCTGCTTGTGGTGTACTGCTTCTGCTTGTGTGGCAGTCAGGGCTAGGGAAGTGGGAGTAATCAACTGACTTGAGTGTGTGTGTGTGGGGGGGGGGGGGGTAGTAATGTACTCCACCTCTGTAATGTGAAATGGAGGTCTGGATGGGGGTCAGTACACAGGTTTAGGTGGGGCAGGACTGCAGTAGATGAACATGAATATTTTATTCACGTCTCCGATTGCCTTTCATCCAGCATCCGTCAGTGTGCCAACTTCCCTGATGAGAATCAGAGAGAGAGAGAGAGAGAGCTAGATGGAGCAAGGAGGTGATGCCTTCTGAACGATGACGTATACAAACCAATGTATATGGGAATTACTCTGCAAAATAGCTGGATTGGAGTTGTTTCAGAAAAGACCTGTAATTCAACTGTCGTATGCTGAAATCACCCGGGGAAAGATCAATGTGAAGCGTGAGAGAGGACTCGTGGAAGGGATCTATTGATGCGTGGGAGGGATCTATTGATGCGTGGGAGGGATCTATTGATGCGTGGGAGGGAGTCGGTGCTGAAGGGTGAAGTAACTTCGCTGTGAGCTCAGTTGAACGGAAGGCGTTGTCTGCCGAAAGATTAAAGACGAGAAAGGAAGAGTTTGTGTGTGTGTGTAGCGGTGTGAGGGATGCCTCGGCGTAGTGGGGCCCGTGACAACGGGGCTGAGGTGAGCCAGCGAACCCCCCGAGGGAGGAGAAAAGACCCCCAAGTTGAGGAGCCTTCCACACCCACCAGAGAGGTACAGTACTACAAACTGGTGACACTGTTGACCAAGTTGCTGTGTATTTATCATGGAGATAAACTGATCTCTCTGCTCTGTCATCACAGGCCACAGGATCTATGATGCCACAGGATCGGTTGCCTATGATTGGCTCCTCTGGGAGTAAGCCAGCAGGTGCAGTGAACTAACTATAATTTCTATTTAGGCCTTTTCCCAATTAGATTGGCTCTACTTCTGCGTCCTCTCTGGCCTCCTTTTTGAAAAATGTCAAAGGTAATCGAGGAGAGGCGGCAAGGAGAGGAAAAGTGGACAGAAATGCGCTCGTATGAAATTAGATATTCAAAACTCTTCTGTGAAGTAATCCGGTAGGATGCACTTGTGCCTCCTCGCCTTAAGGAGGCTATCGAAGAGGGGAGGACCATCTTCCCTTTGCCTACTAACGAATTGACACACTCCTCGGCCACTTCGGGGTTTCGGGGTCACGGAGGAGACCTCCTAGGGAGCGTCTTCAAATAGATAACAAGAACAAGAAAACGCCCCTTGTGTTGCTATTTTGACTTCCAATCCAGTATCTATTTGAAGACGTTCCTTAGGAGCAGCATGCAGTGAACAGACATACTGCCTTTCCAATAAAGAAAAGTGCTGGCATGTAATATGGACACTGCAACATCAGTGTTAACATTATCAGTCCATGTCAGATGCTAACTGGTCTAAGAGACCTGCTCCTGTCTCCTCTCCTGTCTCCTCCCCTGTCTCTTCTCCTGTCTCCTCTCCTGTCTCCTCTCCTGTCTCTTCTCCTGTCTCCTCTCCTGTCTCCACTCCTGTCTCCACTCCTGTCTCCACTCCTGTCTCCTCTCCTGTCTCCACTCCTGTCTCCACTCCTGTCTCCTCTGCTGTCTCCACTCCTGTCTCCTCTCCTGTCTCCACTCCTGTCTCCTCTCCTGTCTCCTGTCTCCACTCCTGTCTCCCCTCCTGTCTCCTCTCCTGTCTCCTCTCCTGTCTCATCTCCTGTCTCCCCTCCTGTCTCCTCTCCTGTCTCCACTCCTGTCTCCTGTCTCCTCTCCTGTCTCCTCTACTGTCTCCTCTCCTGTCTCCTGTCTCCTCTCCTGTCTCCTCTCCTGTCTCCTCTCCTGTCTCCACTCCTGTCTCCTGTCTCGTCTCCTGTCTCCCCTCCTGTCTCATCTCCTGTCTCCCCTCCTGTCTCCTCTCCTGTCTCCACTCCTGTCTCCTCTCCTGTCTCCTCTCCTGTCTCCTCTCCTGTCTCCTGTCTCCTCTCCTGTCTCCTCTCCTGTCTCCCCTCCTGTCTCCTCTCCTGTCTCATCTCCTGTCTCCCCTCCTGTCTCATCTCCTGTCTCCCCTCCTGTCTCCTCTCCTGTCTCCACTCCTGTCTCCTCTCCTGTCTCCTCTCCTGTCTCCTGTCTCCTCTCCTGTCTCCTCTCCTGTCTCCACTCCTGTCTCCTCTCCTGTCTCCACTCTGTGTTTCCACTCCTGTCTCCTCTCTCCACTCCGCTCCTCTCTGTTGGCTGTCAAGTCTTAGTTTTCCTCTGACTTTGTCCTCTGTCAACACACAGACACTTGATCATATCAACCGAGAGACACAGGGCAAGAAGAGCGGGCAAGAACTAGAGCAAGGAAATCCACATGAAAAATGATTCCCTTTGTACACTGTGTACAAAACATTAGGAACACCTTCCTAATACTGAGTGGCACCCTCTTTTGCCCTCAGAACAGCCTCAATTTATCAGGGGCATGGAATCTACAACGTGTTGAAAGTGTTTCACATGGATGCTGGCCCATGTTGGCTCCAATCCTTCCCACAGTTATGTCAAGTTGGCCAGATGGCAAACTGTTGAGCGTGACAAACCCAGCAGCGTTGCAGTTCTTGACACAAACCGGTGCGCCTGGCACCTAATACCATACGCCATTCAAAGACACTTAAATCTTTTGTCTTGTCCATTCACCCTCTGAATGGCACACACACACACACAATCCATGTCTCAATTGTCTCGAGGCTTAAAAATCCTTCTTTAACCTGTCTCCCATCCCCTTCATCTACATTAATAAAAGTGGATTGAACAAGTGACATAAATAAGGGATCATTTCACTCGGTCAGCCTATGTCATGAAAAAAGCAGGTGTTCCTAATTGTTTTGTACAGTCAGTGTGTCGCCTATGCTTGATTTAGTAAAACACTTTTATACACATGAATACTTTGCTGGCACATTTACTATACAAATTCAAAGACAACCTCGCCCTATGTCAACTGTATATCAGTGAGAAACGAAGGTACTTCGAAGCTGAAATCCATGAAGGGGGAAACAGCGCCACTGTTCGGCCCCCAGCGCCTTTGTTATTGTTTTTGTTTTGTTGATGAAACGAAAAGAGAGAGGAGCGTCTAGCATCGTGTGGTTAAAAAAAAAAGTCACATGACATATTCTGCAGTTCTAATCACGCGTGCAATGATGTCCTTAGGGAAAGACAGTGTTCGTTGTTTGAGAACTCATTTGTCTGTTTGAACATTTACTGCCTTGTCTGTTCAACATGGAAGAATCTCCCCTCCTCCACAGCCAAGCCAACTATGACAACCCACCAGCACCCCTCTCAGGCCGCACGGAGGAAGCGCACCCAGACGGGCCAGACCTCCGCCAACCTTCCCCCGGACAGCATGACCCCGTGGGGCGGACTGTCCCTGTCCGAATCCTCCTTCACCAGCATCCCTCCGCCCCCGCCCGCCCCTCTCCCCACACCCCTGCCCCCCCAACTCCCCCGACACCCGTCGGGGGGTGTCGGTGTCCAGGGCCCTGCCCCCTCGCCCCCGGTCACAGCTCCCACGGAGGGGAGCAGGGCCGTGAGGGTGAGGCGCAGGGTGCCCCCCCAGCACAGGCTCCCCCGTGCCCCCCGCTTGCCCCCACTCAGACCCGTCACCAACCTCAGCTTCTCTCGCAGCTTCACCTTCTCCTTCTTTGAGCTGCCACTGGACCAGTCCCCCCACAGCCGCGCTGAACGCGTCCGAGACCTCATGCTGCTGCTGAGACAGATCCAGTACTGACAGACCGCACTACACCGTGACCCAGAGCAGCGACTCAGTACTGACCACAGCATGGCTATTAACTAGGACAATACTTGACCACTCACCAGGACAATGGTCCAGCTCTGGTTGCATTACAATTACATCAAGCCAAGCACTGGCACCGGTGGTCAGGCACGGTCCTTCTGAAAATGCGGGACTACTGTCCAGTACTGACCGACTTGATGGCACACCAAGGACCACAACAGGACCATGGTTATGTGCAGATATTCTGAACCCTTTCTGATTAACTCAGTCCAGGGATACTGCTTTTAAAGCACATTTATTCTCAGCGTTTGTATGTGATTGGAGTACTAAACATTTGTGTGTGTGTGTGTGTGTGTGTGTGTGACGTGTTAAGAATTTGTTTGTTCTTATTGGCTGTCTGGATCTGGGGTTGAGGCTTTGAGACAGTGTAGCACGGGTTAAATGAGGTAATTTATCAGATTAAAACGTATCAACAAAAAAATAACAGATTTAAAAAAAAAACAGTTATGTTAAAACTCAGAATAATTGGATGCTAGAGTTTTATGTAGCCTGATATGCTAATCAAAGTCTGTCTAAGTACTTATAATGTGGCAAATGGTCCCATTGTCGGTTGGTAATCATTCTCTCCCAAGACATGGTAATTTAAACATCTGTATTTCTCTCTCAAAATCATAAGATTATAGCATTTCATTTAGTCGTCTTTACATTTTATATGATGTAAAGAAAGTTCATGTTTGATCTAATGTGTCAATGTTTATAATGTAAGGCTGGCAAGAATTCTCTCCTGAGACTTTTCAACGTCTCCATTTGTGTCCGAATTATTTGGGCGCATTTGTTTCAAGTCATTATGTCACTTTATATTCTACAATGTGATGTGGCAAATGGCTATAATGCACGGCTCGTTTGAGAGCCTAAGATGCTTTATCCCAAGACCTTTATGCATATCAGTACAGCAGAAGAATCAACCCACACCTACAAAATCATCATCAACTCATACTCACACACCTCTAAGCTACTCCACAGACACGCCCCTCCCCGTGCTGACTGACATGGTGTCACGATGAAAGCCTGATGCCACCGGTGGACTTTGAGACGGGTGTGCCGAGGCGTTGATGTTCGTTTGGACCTTTTCATCAGGATGACAATCTGTGATAACCCTGTCGTCTCTGTGAGACCACGGGCAGGCACATCCCCGGTGGCATCAGGCTTTCATTCCCATCAAATCGTTGTTGTCTCAAGTTCCAGAGGAAACCGCTGCAATATTTTAAACAAATGTCAGGGGATCAGAATTTTAAAAGAGGATCATTTTTGAGCTTGTTTAAAAAAAAAAAATGTTTACTGCCCCCTGAGCATGTTGGTACAGTATGTATAATTAATATAATTATTATAATATGCCTACTGTACCATCTCTGCTCTACTACTTTGTGTGATAAGACATGAAATGCTAGTTAAATCGTGGGATGTTCTACTTATGTCCACCTTTTATCATGCCAATTGAAGGTTCCACCATGACATAGTTGACTACTCGATTCTGGTTGGGCTCGAAGGGAAATCAGTTTGATCCATTTTTATCCAGTCCGTGAGACATGTTCCGTTCTCCATAACTTTTTGCTCCTTCTGTCATTCCAAAGCACACGGAAACAACAGACACTGAAATACAACCGGACTTTGTATACCAGCTCACTTTTCCCTTCTCCTACTGATAATGCTATTCGATGCGGAGCCAAGTTTAGTTTATTACAACGAGAGGCATCTGACTTCACTTACACGTTGTTGGACCATGTATTATGGAAGGGCCCAGATAGATCCAGTCCCCACTGTCGACAAGATCTTGTGGAATTATTAAGGAATAATTCATGATCCAAATGTAATCAGGGGCATTTCCACTCCAATCTGTGTTTGTTAACGGTTCCTAAAAGATTAGAGTATTACAGTAGTTTTGTGTTTCCCTGATTTCATATGTGTGTGGAATGTTTTCCTCAGGTCTCCACACTGTTGTTGGCATTGAGGGATTGGTTCAGTGTAGTACAGGCTGATGTCTTGTAATCCAACAACCATTATAAACTGGGTGGTTCGAGCCCTGAATGCTGATTGGCTGAAAGCTGTGGTATATCAGACCGTATGCAATGGGTATGACATTTACATTTTCTTTTTACAACTTTAATTATGTTGGTAACCATTTTATAATACCAATAAGGCCCCTCAGGGGTTTGTGATATGTGGCCAATATACCACGGCTAAGGGCTGTGTCCTAGCACTCCGCGTTGTGTCGTGCATAAGACCATCACGAGCTGTGGTATATTGGCCATATACACCACACCCCTTCGGGCCTTATTGCTTAACTATGCTAGTGGTTGTAGGATTTCGGCAATACATTAGTTTGTTAGATAGCTTAAGTCCAGTGTGCTGTTTAATCAACTGTAGATGGGCCAGGATATCAAGGAGTTTGCTTGGGTTCTCCCTCTTGGGAAAGGCCCTACTTTTAAGCCAGGGCTCTTTTGGTAACGTCCCAAATGGCATCCTATTCCCTGTGTAGTGCACTACTTCGGGTGCCATTCTGTCTGAATGCGAGCCACGATAAAGGAAGTTTTCAGCAGCGTTGAATCGCTGAGGGGAAGGATTGCCCGCTTGCTCTGAGCAGAGTTCAAGGCTTCACTCCACCCTCCCCGGCACACGTGGTGTACGGTAAACACACTCACATGACATCAGCCTGCTCATTCTCTCTGGACATAGTTGTGTACAGGTTTTGTCTTCACCTAGTATTTAGTCTCCCACACACACGGTCGGGTTATTTTTCTATTTAATTGCTATGCTATTCTTTTGCACTTTCACTCTAATTATATCTAAACTGGCTCACTGAACTATTCATACACAAAATAGAGAGAAATTGGCAAATGGAAAATTGGCAGCAGTCAGACCGTCCTTATATAGCAGTACTGCAGAGTGTTCCTGCACTGTGCCTTTGACTTCGAGATGGACAGTATTATTCTTAATCCGGTCCGGCCTGATCACACAGCCATGCTGGACGAAGCACAGTTGGATATACTGGGTCAGCGGTTGGGAAAGAAGTCCCGGTCGGTTTGGGAGAGGGTGAAGGCGGAATGCTGGTGAGTGACAGTGGAGCCTTGTTGCTCCAGCGCGGCATTCATGCTCTATATTTCCATTGTGGCGTGAATGTTAACCCCACCCCCCAGTAGTCTGGGGCATCGCGAGGGACATACTGCATATTATTATGAGGGACAATATCACATTGTTGGTGTTCCTTTAAAATATTACATTTCCTTTTTATATTTTAACACATTTTTTATTTGGCCTATATATTTATACCTGTCAAATTCAACAGAGAGAAATGAACCATTTATGTCTACGATTGAACCCCAGCTCTGGTTGTGTCTCCTCTCCCAGGTGTTCTGGTCCCAGGCTGAAGAGCTGTATGTTGTCATCTGTTCCTGTCCTCTCCTGGCTGCCCCACTACTCCCTCAGAGACAACGCCATCGGAGACCTGATTTCGGGCGTCAGTGTGGGTATCATGCACCTACCCGGAGGTACCACTGACTACCTGCAGCTACAGATATGAATGAGATTGATACGCACCTGGTTATACCTACCGCTCATGTCTGCTTTAGGCCAGACGCTTCACTCTCTGTGTTTCTCCCCCCCCCCCCCCCCTAAGGCCTGTCTAATGCGTTGCTGGCCGGGGTGCCGCCTGTGTTTGGTCTCTACACCTCTTTCTATCCGTCGGTCATCTACTTCATCTTTGGGACATCCAGACACCTCTCAGTGGGTGAGTGTTAACACGGACCTCTACGTCACTCTCATCACCTGAAGGGGTGGGCATAATCCAATTCCTTCACGGGCTTTCTTTTCTTTTCAGTTAGTGCTGAATGAGTGAAATGTGGGTTTGAGTTCAGTTAGCCTGAGCGAGGAACGAGTGCAAGGCTTTGAATATGACATCGGTGCGTTTCCATGCATGACGGGCACACAGGTACTTTCGCCATTCTCTCTATCATGATTGGCACTGTGACGGGCAACGTGGAGTTGCTTAGCAACGGTGTCGAGGAGCGGGAGGGTGATGGAGGGATGGCTCGAGTGTGTGTGGCAGTACAACTTACCTTCCTTTGTGGCCTTATACAGGTGAGAGCGCGCACACACACACGCACACACACACACACGTCTTAGGATGACAGGCTAGATCTGTTATTTGTCCCTCTCTACAGATAGTGTTGTTCTTGATGAGAGGAGGGGATGTGTGTCACTGGTTGTCTCAGCCCCTGGTGAGCGGCTATACCACGGCGGCAGCCCTTCATATCACCATCTACCAGCTGCCTCTACTCTTTGGCATCCCAACCAACAGACACAGCGGTTTCCTGGCTGTAGGCTGGGTGAGCTTTGTGTGTGTGTGTGTGTGTGTGTGTGTGTGTGTGTGTGTGTGTGTGTGTGTGTGTGTGTGTGTGTGTGTGTGTGTGTGTGTGTGTGTGTGTGGTGTGTGTGCGTGTGCGTGTGTAGGAGACAGAGGGAGTGTGAGAAACCGGTTACAGTGTGTGTGTGTGTGTGTGTCCCTGTCTTCATCCCTGTTCCCTGGTGTGTGTCAGACGCTGGTTGATGTGCTGTCTAGAGTGACTAATGCAACGCCTGGGACGCTGGTTGTCTCCGCCGTCTCCATGGTGATCCTGGTGGGAGGCAAGATGCTGAATAGACTCTTCAAGACCAAGCTACCCATGCCCATTCCATGGGAGCTAGTGCTGGTAGAGATACACACACACACACACACACACACACAGTCAGACATGAGTCAGAATTGCATAAAGGTCTTTCTGTTGAAGACTGTTCCAGTGTGATGACTTCATCTCCTCTGTCCTCTTCATTTTATCCTCAGATAACGCTGGCCACCTTCCTGTCAGTGCAGTTGGACTTGTCAGGACAACATGGTGTCCAGGTAGTAGGACACATACCCACTGGGTTAGTCCTACTGTCTCTCGTCGTATTGTTTGTGCCATGTCAAATGAATTTACTTGTGACATAAAACTTGAGTTATTACCGTGTTATGTTCACAGGCTACATGGGCTGAATACAGAAATATGATGAAACTCCCAGTATGTCCCCTCTCTCTTTCCGTGGCTCCAGCTTGTCTCCCCCAGCCCTCCCCTCTCTAGCCCAGGCCAAACAGCTGTTTGGTCCTGCTCTGTCCCTGGCTGTGGTGGGCTTTGGCTTTACCTCCTCCATGGGCAGAATGTTTGCACACAGACATGATTACGCCATAGACAGCAACCAGGTAACAGAGAAATGAGCTCTCACATGGTCTCCTAATGGACTCACTATATTCACTCCGCTGTTAGGAGGACCAGTTTCTCTCTCACTGCTATAATTGGTCTCTTCCTGCTGCAGGACCTGTTGGCGATAGGACTCTGCAACACAATTGGAGGGATGTTCCACTGTTTTGCCGTCAGCTGCTCGTTGTCACGCAGTACGGTCCAAGAAAGTATTGGGGTGAAAACTCAGGTAGAGTTTTCTATTTTTCTTTTTAAAGCTGGAATTTGGTACATTGCTGTGCTTCCATTCCGTCACAAGAGGTGTTGAGCGATGAGGTGTTAGATGGGGTTGAGGTCAGGGCTCTGTGCCAGCTAGTCAAGTTCTTCCACACTGATCTCGACAAACCATTTCTGTATGGACCTCGCTTTGTGCACGGGGGGCATTGTCATGATGAAACAGGAAAAGCCCTTCACCAAACTGTTGCCACAAAGTTGGAAGCCCAAAATCATCTAGAATGTCATTGTATGCTGTAGCGTTAAGATTTCCCTTCACTGGAACTAAGAGGCATAGCCAGAACCATGAAAAACAGCCCCAGACCATTATTCCTCCTCCACCAAACATTACAGTTGACACAATGCATTGGAGCAGGTAGCGTTGTCCTGGTATCCACCAAACCCAGTCAGACTGCCAGATGGTGAAGCGTGATTCATCACTCCGGAGAAAGCGTTTCCACTGCTCTAGAGTCCAATGGCGGCGAGCTTTACACCACTCCACCCGACACTTGGCATTGCGCATGGTGATCTTGGGCTTGTGTGGCCTACCACTTCGCGGCTGAGCTTTTGTGCTCCTAGACGTTTCAACTTCACAATAACAGCCCTTACAGTTGACTGGGTCAGCTCTAGCAGTGCAGAAATTTGATGAGCTGACTTGTTGGAAAAGTGGCATCCTACGATGATGTCGCGTTGAATGTCACTGAGTTCTTCAGTAAGGCCATTCCACTGCCAATGTTTGTCTGTGGAGATTGCAAGGCTGTGTGCTATATTTTATACATCTGTCAGTAACGAGTGTGGCTGAAATAGCCAAATCCACTCATTTGAGAGGGGTGTCCACAGACTTTTGTCAGTAACGAGTGTGGCTGAAATAGCCAAATCCACTAATCTGAGAGGGGTGTCCACATACTTTTGTCAGTAACGAGTGTGGCTGATATAGCCAAATCCACTCATTTGAGAGGGGTGTCCACATACAGTGTATATACAAAAAGTATGTCATTCTCATTGAAAGAAGTCGTAGATCTGTTCAATATGCACTATTTCTATGCTTCCCGTTTCTATGTTTTTGCATCTTTTACTTTCGATTTTATACACCAGCTTCAAAGAGCTGAAAAATACAAAGTGTTTTGGTTAGAGAAAATATATTTCCCAGCAGTTTAGATGTTAAAATGATTCTCTACACGATATACTTGCTTGTTTTGTCACATAAACTGAAATTGGGTGAAGTATTCACATTTTTGCAACCAGGAAATGAACAAATGGATTTTTCTTTGTGATAGACATACTGTAGTGAGAGGGATGCAGAAATGTAAAGCCTGTCTCTGGAATTGAACCCTGGTCTGCCGTGGGGAATATGTAGTCCATAGTTGGCTGTGTGCTAAACACCTGCACGGGGTCAAGTCTTAATCTCACATCTTCCCTCACTTATATGCATCCCACTCTTTTGCTCTCTCTTTTCTAACCTCTCCCCCTCGCTCCTCCTGTCCACAGGCGGCTGGGCTTCTCTCTGCTCTGATGATGCTCACCATCTTGCTGAAGATTGGACATCTCTTTGAGCAGCTGCCAATAGTACTCAAGTCATTTATGACACCTTCTACATTCCCTTCTCTAACACTGAAATCAGATGTTTTGTCTGTGTTTGCGTTCATTTGTTTGTTTTGGTGTTCATATGCTTCTGTTTCATTCTCTGCCTTTGTGTTTGTCAGTGTTTATACTTGTTGCTCTGTCTCTATGTGTGTGTGTGTGTTACAGGCAGTGTTAGCAGTGGTCATTGTGGTAAATCTGCAAGGGATTCTGGGTCAGTTTCGGGAAGTCCCAGTGCTCTGGGCATCTGACCGTTTGGACCTGGTATGTCAACCTCCATATAACATCCATCATCCATTTTGTATGCCTTCAGTCATTCTGATGACCCATCACTGATTACCCCAGATAGACCTCTAATCCAGGGACTTTCCTGTGTCCCTCTCCCTACAGCTGGTGTGGGTGTTCACCCTGATCTTCACCCTGATTTTCAACCTGGATCTTGGCCTGGCTGCTGCTCTGGCCCTCTCTCTGATCACTGTCGTCTACAGGACTCAACTGTGAGTGTGTCGGTCACTCGTTAGCTGGCGTGCATGTTATGGGATTCGCATAACACCTATGGAAAATCATTCACGTCTGTTCTTTCTCATTTTGTCTTTTTGTATTCGTCTGTCTGTCTGTCTGTCTGTCTGTCTCTCTGTCTGTCTCTCTCGCTCTCTCACTCTCCCAGCTCCCACAGTGCAGTGCTGGGTCATATTCCTGGGACGGACTGCTACAGGGACCTACGTCTCTATGCTGAGGTAACCTTTATGACAGCCATTGAGAAACCTTTCACCTGAACTCACTAACCAGTCCCTGCTGTGCTGCTGATGAACAACACCCTGCTCTGCTCTGTGTTTCACAGGCCAGGTCGGTTCCTGGAGTTACTGTATTCTCCTGCTCCAACCCGCTGTACTTTGCAAATGCTGAGCTGTTCTTCAGCTCTCTCAGAAAGGTAGGTAGGCTACATGCTATGAGACATAAACTACAACTCAACCCAGACAATATAGCATAAACTACAACTTAACCCAGACAATATAGCATAAACTACAACTCAACCCAACCAATATAAAATAAACTACAACTCAACCCAGAGAGTATAACAAACTACAACTCAACCCAGACAATATAGCATAAACTACAACTCAGCGCAGAACCTGTTTGTTTCTGCATAGTTGTGCATTCCTTCACGTACTTACTGTAGGTTGACAGCTGCAATTCATGCAATGTGAAAGTCTACGAACATTAGCAAGTGTGTGTGGGTGTGTGTTTTTTGTGAAAACAGTCTGTGCAGCGTGTCCAACTGGAGAATGCAGCCCTCATTGAGGACCAGCCCTTACCTCAAATGCAAGGCACAAGGCACTGTCTGGTGCTAGAATTTAGCTCAGTCATCTTCATGGACTCTATGTCAATCAAAGCACTATGTAAGGTGAGCCCAAACAGTCATTACCTGAAACAAATAACAGCGAGTATGAGACAGGGAAAGGGAACAAGAGATATTCCATACTGTGCTGTGTAACACACTGTGTTTTTCCATTGTGGCAGGTTGTGGAGGAAATGGAGGAGCAGGGGGTCAGTGTGTTTCTGGCTGCTTGCCCAGGTAAATTCCCCTCAAACTTCCTGCTACTGCCATAACAACCTCACCTACTTATAAAACTCCCTGGTCTACCCTCAAAACAGTGATGGATGTACTGTAACATATACAGTTGAAGTCGGAAGTTTATATACACCTTCGCCAAATACATTTAAACTCAGTTTTTCACAATTCCTGACATTTAATCCACGTAAAAATTCCTGTCTTAGGTCAGTTAGGATCACCACTTCATTTTAAGAATGTGAAATGTCAGAATAATAGTCAAGAGAATGATTTATTTCAGCTTTTATTTCTTTCATCACATTCCCAGTGGGTCAGAAGTTTACATACACTCAATTAGTATTTGGTAGCATTGCCTTTAAATTGTTTAACTTGGGTCAAACGTTTTGGGTAGCCTTCCAAAAGCTTCCCACATTGAGTTGGCCCATTCCTCCTGACAGAGCTGGTGTAACTGAGTCAGGTTTGTAGGCCTCCTTGCTCGCATACACTTTTTCAGTTCTGCCCACAAATTTTCTATTGGATTGAGGTCAGGGCTTTGTGATGGCCACTCCAATACCTTACCTTTTGTTGTCCTTAAGCCATTTTGCCACAACTTTGGAAGTATGTTTGAGGTCATTGTCCATTTGGAAGACCCATTTGCGACCAAGCTTTAACTTCCTGACTGATGTCTTGAGATGTTGCTTCAATATATCCACATAATTCTCCTCGCTCATGATGCCATCTATTTTGTGAAGTGCACCAGTCCCTCCTGCAGCAAAGCATCCCCACAACATGAGGCTGCCACCCCCGTGCTTCACGGTTGGGATGGTGTTCTTCGGCTTGCAAGCCTCCCCCTTGTCCCTCCAAACATAGCGATGGTCATTATGGCCAAACAGTTCTATTTTTGTTTCATCAGACCAGAGGACATTTCTCTCATCTTCACAAGGTCCTTTGCTGTTGCACTTTTCTCACTAAAGTACGTTCATCTCTAGGAGACCGAACGCATCTCCTCCCTGAGCGGTATGACGGCTGTGTGGTCCCATGGTGTTTATACTTGCGTACTATTGTTTGTACAGATGAACGTGGTTCCTTCAGGTGTTTGGAAATTGCTCCCAAGGATGAACCAGACTTGTAGAGGTCCACAAATATTTTTCTGAGGTCTTGACTGATTTAAAAAAAAATTCCCCATGATGTCAAGCAAAGATGCACTGAGTTTGAAGGTAGGCCTTGAAATACATCCACAGGTACACCTCCAATTGACTAAAGCCATGACATAATTTTCTGGAATTTTCTAAGCTGTTTAACGGCACAGTCAACTTAGTGTATGTAAACTTCTGGCCCACAGGAATTGTGATACAGTGAATTATAAGTGAAATAATCTGTCTTGTGTCATGCACAAAGTAGATGTCCTAACCGACTTGCCAAAACTATAGTTTGTTAACAAGAAATTTGTGCAGTGGTTAAAAAATGAGTTTTAATGACTCCAACATGTCTGCGACCAAGCTTTAACTTCCTGACTGTATGTAAACTTCCGACTGTATATTTCATACTGTGAAATTTGGTGCTGGACATTGCTCTTATACCTCTCAGGACATTGATTGTACTGTTTTTGGTGTAAGATGTGATTGCAGTTGCTTTAGAAATCAGTTTCAGATTGTAGGGTAATGTGCATGTCCGTTTCAGATTGTAGGGTAATGTGCATGTCCGTTTCAGATTGTAGGGTAATGTGCATGTCCGTTTCAGATTGTAGGGTAATGTGCATGTCCGTTTCAGATTGTAGGGTAATGTGCATGTCCGTTTCAGATTGTAGGGTAATGTGCATGTCCGTTTCAGATTGTAGGGTAATGTGCTTGTCAGTTTCAGATTGTATTGTAATGTGCTTGTGTATTACCTGTGTCCTGTAGACAGGCTGGTGATCAAGCTGCAGGCCCAGGGCTTCGTCCCAAACACTCTGTCCAGGTCCTGCCTCTTCCCGTCAGTGCACCACGCTGTCCAACACTGCCAGATATCGCCTCCCATGGCTGTGAATATGTTCCCTTTTTCTTTATGCTTTGCTACTGGCATCGCTACCTCGTGTCCTACGTCTACCAATGTGTCTGTTAGAATTAGTCTGTCTGCTTTGTGATTGTTTCCTACCTCTGCATTGATGTTGTTCTTCTGCTCCTGTAGGACCACAACACAGAGCTGAGTGAGTGTTGATGTGCAGCCTGCAGCTCATGGAGTGGATGGGAAAACGCCACCATGGAATTCCTGCCTCAATCAGAATACGCAGTAGACTGAACTCCCAGCTCAAGCTGGCGTCGGCGATAGGACGATGAAAATGCTTTCCTTTTGAGCTCCTTCGCCAACGCTGGTGGTTCAACGTCTTCTTTTGAGCTATGAAAAGACAGCAGATGGATTGGAGCCAGCCGGAGTCCGTCTGTCTGTCTGTCTGTCTGTCTGCCTCTGTCAGTGTGCCTGTCTTCCGATCTCTTCCGAAACATGTCCAGGTCCAACCACCCCCTACGCCATGATTAGGGGTGTCTGTGGGGGTTTAATGGTTGGGCGTCGCTCCTGCACCTCCTCCAATGAGATCAGACACTCATGGGAAGTGTGTGAGCTCGGCTGATGTCAATCAAATCAAATTGTATTAGTCACATGTGCCGGATACAACAGCTGTAGACCTTACAGTGAAATGCTTACTTACGAGCCTCTAACCAACAGCACAGTTTAAAAACATACGAGATAGAAGTAACAAGTAATTAAAGAGCAGCAGTAAAAAAAAAATATATATATATATATACAGGGGGGTGCCGGTACAGAGTCAATGTGCGGTGTCACCGGTTAGTTGAGGTAGTATGTGCATGTAGGTAGAGTTAATTAAAGTGACTATGCATAGATAGTCTTATGACTTGGGGGCAGAAGCTGTTTAGAAGCCTCTTGGACCTAGACTTGCCGCTCCGGTACCGCTTGCCATGTGGCAGCAGAGAGAACACCCAGACAGAATTGACTGTCATTCGTTGTTTGTATCATCGTTTCAATTTCCATTGCAGGCCAACTGTACTACTGGCATTGCCTGGGTGGGTTTGTGCTACACAGAAATAAATAAGGACCGAACTGACTCGCCCTCTTGTCACAATGTAGTTCAGGAGGGCACATTTGGATGCTTTTCTCAACCTCGGTCAGTGAAAGGTTGTACAGGTTATGACTTCAATCCACATGCTGATAGCCTACTGCGGTTATGTTGTTGAACTACGAGACCATACTGTCAGGTCTTTCATTCTGCTGTGTGTTTTAGAAGAAATGGAAACAGAAATTGTCTCCCATAAAAGCTTTATTGAAGCAATATGACATCTTGTGTTCAATTCTTTGTTGCACACAGAATAGTTTATTCTTTTTCATTATAACCATACTGTATCATCATTGTGTTTCACCATGTCAAATCTTTGTAAGCTTACTCGGTCTGCAGCTCCACTAAGACATGACGCTCTTGCGGTTTCCACAGCGATGGAATTCATGTTAATGAATGACAGGTGCAACACCCCTGTTTGACGACGTATCATTCTTTTCCCAAGAGAAGTTGTGTGGACAACACTTCTATTAAACTCGATGTGAACCCTTGAATACCAAGGAAAGTAATACCGTTTCAACATATATCATCAAGCTTCAGATGAAATTAAATTACTATGAAATATGAATAAATGTTAAATATCTACTGCATATCAGAAGAGGGAGGGAAAGGAGTACAAGAGTACAGCCCATAGTTGAACTTAACTGCAAATGGAAGGACAGAAGAACTGCCTATACTGTATAATAACTGCCTATACTGCCTATACTGTATGCCTATACTGTGTAATAAGTCTAGCAGAGGCCATAAATGAAGACATGGTTTATATAACGGGCTCTGCAAGAGGGGTGAACGAACTGGAGGTCAAAGTTCAAAGGTCATCCAGGGGTATATATATATTTTTTTTTTACCCCTATCAAAAAAACCTGTTTCAATGGAAGTTCGGTTCAAAACATTAGAATGACCAACAAACTCCAACAGAACAGGTTCATTATTTTTCCCTCATGATCCCCTAGTATCATTATTGCGGCCATATCTGTTTGTCCACACAACCAGGTCATACACCATCCACACAGGGTAAGCAAAAACAAGCGTAATATCCCTGACTTAACTGAATTATGTCCTCTCTCTAACCAGGCCCAGATAAGACTCCTCAGACACCTCTTTCTAAAGACCTACTGTCTCACTGACTTGTAGCGTCAACAGCACACCTGTCTGTCCATCTCGGCTGGGATAAAGTGATTGATTGGGACTTAGACTCTTTCAGGTGGGGAGGAGGAGAGCAATCTGTGTTTTGTCTTCGTTCAAGTTCTGCTGTCAGAAGATACTTGGACAAAAGGGAATACTCAGTGACAGAGGAAGTTAAGGGGGAAACCAGAGGGCTTTCTAGGAACAGAGGATCTCAACTGGATTAATAACGGAAGAATGACCCCTCTCTAACTCATACCAAGACTCAGACACTTTGGACACAAATTCATCAAGTATTTGGATGACCATATTTGGACATCCTGAAAACGGATGTACTGACCTGCAGTAGATTGACCTTGAAGGAGAGGAACATCTTTCCACAAGTTGAAGCTACATCAAGTGGGATATTGCTGCTGATCATCGAGGATCAACCTGAAGCCATAAGACGTTTAAGTCATACGGTCACAACACATCAGAGCACAGGGAGAGAGTTGACATCATAGCACAGGGAGAGAGTTGACATCAGAGCACAGGGAGAGAGTTGACATCAGAGCACAGGGAGAGAGTTGACATCAGAGCACAGGGAGAGAGTTGACATCAGAGCACAGGGAGAGAGTTGACATCAGAGCACAGGGAGAGAGTTGACATCAGAGCACAGGGAGAGAGTTGACATCAGACAAGGCTGAAGGAAGAATCAGAGGTGACCTCTACACAGACGGGACTCTAGTGGGTCACACAGGCCCAACTATGTAGGAGAGAAGGCGTGTGGGCTATCGCACACACAGAGAGAAGCTGGATAAAGGAAAAAAAGTGGACAAGATCCTTGTCTCGGAAAAGCTCAGAGAGTCAATGAGGTAAGGTAACGTTAACCTTGAATACAACAGAAAATAACCTACAGTACCAGTCAAAAGTTTGGACACACCTACTCATTCAAGGGTTATTCTTTATTTGTACTATTGTCTATTTGAAGAATATAGTAAAGACATCAAAACTATGAAATAACACATATGGAATCATGTAGTAACTAAAAAAGTGTTAAACAAACCAAAATATTTTTTAGATTTTAGATTCTTAAAAGTAGCCACCCTCTGCTTTCATGACAGCTTGGAACACTCTTGACATTCCCTCAACCAGCTTCACCTGGAATGCTTTTCCAACAGTCTTGAAGGAGTTCCCACATATGCTGAGCACCTTTTCCTTCACTGCGTCCAACTCATCCCAAACCATCTCAATTGGGTTGAGGTTGGGTGATTGTGGAGGCCAGGTCATCTGATGCAGCACTCCATCACTCTCCTTCTTGGTCAAATAGCCCTGACACAGCCTAGAGGTGTGTTTTGGGTCATTGTTCGGTTGAAAAACAAATGATAGTCCCACTAAGCACAAACCAGATGGGATGGCATATCGCTGCAGAATGCTGTGGCATCCATGCTGGTTAAGTGTGCCTTGAATTCTAAATAAATCACTGACAGTGTCATCAGCAAAGCACCATCCACACCTCGTCCTCCATGCTTCACGGTGGGAACTACACATGTAGAGATAATCCGTTCAGCTACTCTGCGTCTCACAAAGACACGGCGGTTGGAACCAGAAATCTCACATTTGGACTCATCAGACCAAAGACAGATTTCCACCGGTCTAATGTCCATTCCTCGTGTTTCTTGGCCCAAGCAAGTCTCTTCTTGTTATTGGTGTCCTTTAGTAATTATGTCTTTGCAGCAATTTGACCATGAACGCCTGATTCACGCAGTCTCCTCTGAACAGTTGATGTTGAGATGTGTCTGTTACTTGAACTCTGTGAAGCATTTATTTGGGCTGCAATTTCTGAGGCTGGTAACTCTAATGAACTTATCCTCTGCAGCAGAGGTAACTTTGGGTCTTCCTTTCCTGTGGCGGTCCTCATGAGAGCCAGTTTCATCATAGCGCTTTTAGGTTCCAGAAAACCTTTTTTGTAGACCATTCATTTGAAACGAACTACTTCATAAATGATAAAACCCTACATGTAGCCTCTCTCTCTTAGGTACATATGCAGTGATGAGTGATGATAACTGACGTGACAGATCGCTTGGCTCCAGATTCTAACTTCATGATGTGGGACAATGTGGGACAACGCCACCAATGAGAATATGGTGGATGTTTTTGCTCGAGTCGCGAAGCTGGTGAAAGTGGCAGCTGCCGTGACTTTCACAGCCTCTTCGTCCTCTTCCGGGTAATTGTAACCGAGCGTCAACTGACTGCCACAAGACTGTGTTTGCCTGCGGAGCTAAAGCCTCGGCATTAACTCTGTCAGCCAAGCCTTTAGGTCTCGGGCAAGGTTACTCATCACAACTCATCTCTGAACTACAGTACCTCTATTATATTAGCAGTGACTGTATGACAGCTTCCCCCGTGTGTTTGTGTGTGTGTGGAGCTGGTTCAAATGTGGTGACCTACCTGTCTTAGCCCGTGGTCAGAGGGTACACCATCGGAGGAGCTCAAGTACACATTTGGTATCCGTTTGAAACGCTACAGCAGGCCCTTCTCCCTGATCTGTGTACAACAGACACACATAGGAAGACACACATTGTGACCTTGGGTTCTATCTGACATTTTGGTCCGAAGTTAGTTGATCTTTAGGCGGTCCTTTACATGTGTCATATGGCAGATGCTTGGGAAAAGTATCTTTACGATGAAGAAAATGACACATCTGAACGTTTCGCCTGCGCAGAGAGATAGAGACCTTTTCAACTTGGTGCTATAAAGTTCTATCTGCAATCCAATCACACACTGTGTGGTCAATCAAAAACAATTGTACGGTGATATCCTTATTGAGTCATGAAAGAGGAAGACATC
The DNA here is from genome assembly GCF_002021735.2 of Oncorhynchus kisutch. Lineage (NCBI taxonomy): Eukaryota > Metazoa > Chordata > Actinopteri > Salmoniformes > Salmonidae > Oncorhynchus > Oncorhynchus kisutch. The sequence goes on along the minus strand of NC_034190.2, from coordinate 50,352,082 downwards.
ACTTAACTGTTCTGAGACTTGAAAAATACTCAGTATCTCAAAGCTATACATTTTGTACGTAGAACCTTATAGGCCCAAGCCCTTGATTATTCATATCATAGGTTTCTGGTCCTGTTTTTAAACCACTTTTTTCAGAAGAATGGCCATAATGTAAGCTCTTTATGGTTCAAACAAATAAATGCCTTAAATGCCCTTCGGAGAGGCATTGCTTCATTTGTCTTGTTCTATATCAATACGAAAACCTCCATGGAAGGGGATTTTCACGAAAATTACAAATTTACCACATTGTATTGACAACTAGCAAGTAGTTTACAGACTTTGTGTGTCAGAGACCAGAAAAAATATATCAGTTTCTCATCCAGAGCTAAGCTAGTCGTGCGTAGGATATACTGTATTTGTCATTTTAGGGAATTATCGATTTGACAAACGTGGGTATGAACGTGAATTAAAACATTCAGTGATGTGATTCAAAAGAAGGAAGGGTATTCTCTTTATTATATTATCTGGCTGAACTCAGATTGACATTTAAGGTTCTACCTTCAATTGCACCCCTGTGGTTATGAAAGAAGAACTCATTACCAAACAATTCTGATATCTGGGATGTGAAAAATGGAATGCTCAAAATATCTCAGAACTATGCTTTTCTTTACGCAGATAGAACCTTATTGTCCCAAGGTTGAGACACACTGATGTTGTGTCCTCTATGGGGGAAGGAAATACACCCCCCCACCCCTCACACCATCTCTCTCTCGACAGTGATAGAGGAGCGCTATCTAGAGCCAGAAACCAACATAGGTACCCTGGTGGTGAGCCTGGTGTCAATCGTTGGCCTCATCATCGTCAAGGAACTAAACACCTAGCTGGGGGGGAAAAAACTGTCAGTACCCATTCCCTGTAGAGCTGCTGGCAGTGAGTCACAATCCCACTCCTCCTACACCCAACAGAGGACATTAGATTACTGTAGTTCCCACCCTGAAAATTAGACCAAATGAATGTCAGGGAGAGAAAATTGGTGTGTGCACAAACAATGGATGACGAAGTGGAGTAGGACTAAACCTTTTTCCGTAAAACAAAGAAATACAGCCCAAACATTATTTTGTCCATTTCTAATGTGGGTTCAGTCATTGACGTCTGTCTGTCTGTCCGTCCGTCCGTCCGTCATCGCCAAAGTGTTCTCCTGGCAGGTCAACCTTGAGGGGGAATATGAAGTGGTGGGAGAGATCCCCTCTTGGTGAGGAGAAGAGTATTATATTGTACACACATAGAGATACACAACCACATACACCACACCCTCTCTCCCAAACGCCTGCAAGGGATGAAAGAGCCAAGTCTATGGGCAGCACACACACTTACACCAACTGATTAATGGACTGCTGAATGTATATATATTTTTTATTTTGCTCTGTTTGATCTTTTCCAAATTATGTCTATCTCTAATAAGCTACCCAGGAAAAGGCAGAAAATATCCCATATTCATTTGTTGCCTTAGAAATAAGGTTCATGAAATCAATAACTTGCTAACATTAGATAACGTTCATATATTAGCCATTTCTGAGACTCACTTAGATCATTCATTTGATGATACAGCAGTAGCAATACAAGGATATACCATCTATAGAAGAGACAGAAATGCTTATGGGGGAGGTGCCTAGAAGGTCAGCATCCCGGAGTCAACTCTTCACTGTTGACGTTGAGACTGGTGTTTTGCGGGTACTATTTAATGAAGCTGCCAGTTGAGGACTTGTGAGGCGTCTGTTTCTCAAACTAGACACTCATGTACTTGTCCTCTTGCTCAGTTGTGCACCGGGGCCTCCCACTCCTCTTTCTATTCTGGTTTGAGCCAGTTTGCGCTGTTCTGTGAAGGGAGTAGTACACAGCGTTGTACGAGATCTTCAGTTTCTTGGCAATTTCTCGCATGGAATAGCCTTCATTTCTCAGAACAAGAATAGACTGACGAGGTTGAGAGGAAAGGGCTTTGTTTCTGGCCATTTTGAGCCTGTAATCGAACCCACAAATGATGACGCTACAGATACTCAACTAGTCTAAAGAAGGCCAGTTTTATTGCTTCTTTAATCAGAACAACAGTTTTCAGCTGTGCTAACATAATTGCAAAAGGGTTTTCTAATGATAGATTAGCCTTTTAAAAATGATAACCTTGGATTAGCTAACACAACGTGCCATTGGAACGCATGAGTGATTGGTTGCTGATAATGGGCCTCTGAACGCCTATGTAGATATTCCATTATAAATCTGCCGGTTCCAGCTATAATAGTCATTTACAACATTAACAATGTCTATGCTGTATTTATGATCAATTTGATGTTATTTTAAATGGAGAAAAACTGTGCTTTTCTTTAAAAAACGAGGACATTTCTAAGTGACCCCAAACTTTATACGGTAGTGTATGTGTTATGGCTTTTCAGCCATATCGTGGATCAAGAGCTATCTATCTAATATAACATATGGTTTTCTTTAATGGTTGTGTGGTGTACCGCAGGGAAGCTTTCAAGGCCCTCTACTCTTTTTTTATTTTTACTAACGACCTGCCACTAGCATTTAAAAAAGCATGTGTGTCCATGTGTGCTGATGAACCAACCATATACGCATCAGCAACCACATCTAATGAAGTCACTGAAACCCTTAACAAAGATTTGCAGTCTGTTTTGGAATGGGTGGCCAGTAATAAACTGGTCCTAAACATCTCTAAAACTAAGGGCATTGTATTTGGGGCAAATAATTCCGTAAGGTCTAGACCTCAGCTGAATCTGGTAATGAATGGTGTGGCTGTTGAGGAGACATGGTGTTACCTTAGATTGCAAACTGTCATGGTCAAAACATATAGATTTAATGGTTGTAAAGATGGGGAAAGGTCTGTCCGTAATAAAGAGACGCTCTTCTTTTTTTGACATCACACTCCACAAAGCAAGTCCGACAGGCTTTATTTTTGTCTTATCTTGATTATTGTCCAGTCCTATTGTGTTGCAAAGAAATACCTAGTTAAGCTGCAGCTGGCCCAGAACAGAGCCGTACGTTGTAACATAGATGCAGGGAGTCAGGAAGCAAGTGCAGTTGGTGAGTTTAATAACAAAACAGGAGAAGCGTACAAAGCATGAAAAACAAAACCAATACTGCCTGAAGACTGAGGCTACTGAGGGCTAAATAAAGAGGAAGTAATCAAGGTAATGATGAAGTCCAGGTGTGCATAACAATGGGGAGCAGATGTGCGTAATGATGGTTGCCAGGTATGCGTAATGTGGTTTGCCAGGACCGGTGGTTAGTAGACGGTGTCGTCGTGACACACGTCTTGTTCTTCATTGTACTCAGAGGGCTAAAATGAATACTATGCATGCCAGTTTCTCTTGGCTAAGAGTTGAGGAAAGACTGGCTATGTCACTTCTTGTTTTTATAAGAAACATTAATGTGTTGGAAATTCTAAACTGTTTGCATAGTCAACTTACACACAATACTGACACACACACTTACCCCACCAGACATGCCACCAGGGGTCTTTTCACAGTCCCCGGATCCAGAACAAATTCAAGGGAACATACAGTATTATACAGAGCCATGAGTGCATGTAACTCCCTTCCATCTAATATAGCGCAAGTGAACAGCAATGATGAAACAGTTCATGGATAAGGCGAGAGAGAGAGAGGGCAAGAGAAATAAAGAGAGCAAGAGAGAGAAAGAGGTAGGGAGAGGAATGGTAGAGAGGGATAGGGGTGAGATGACGGGAGGAGAGTGGAGAAAGAGAAGAGAGGGGTCTTAGATTTGATTTCAAGTTCATATATTGTTTTTTCCTCACAGAGATGATAGGATCCCACACTCTTAGAAAAAAACCTAAAAGGGTACTTCGGATGTCCCTATATGAGAATCCTTTGAAGAACCCTTCTTGGTTCAAGTTAGAACTTTTTGGGGTTCCAACAGAAGTCTCAGGGTTAAAGTGAGAGCGTGTGGTGAGGGAGGAAGATGTGTGTTAACTGGTGTTTGTTTCCCTCTGTCTGGCCCCTTCCCTCTCTCGCCTAGCTGGTGTGGATGGCCACTCTGATCTTGACCGTGCTCTTCAAACCTGGCCTATGCCTGGCAGCCTCCATTGCCTTCTCGATGCTCACGGTCATCTTCAGGACCCAGCTGTGAGCACACAATCACTCACATGCACACACGTATTCCCAACCACTATAAACCACAGCCCACATTAACTCCACTCTATCCCTGACAGACTCCACCTAACCACGAACCTCCAACACTTCTCATTTCAATACACCCCCCCCCCCACACACTCATCATTAAATCATTCACTCTTTATAGTCAGTTTAACAGATTTAAAAGGGACTCAACGTCTCATCTGCTCCTCTTACTGTGATAAATTACATGTTAAATCCCTATGCCTGTCTATTTGTCAGTTTCAGGCCAAAGTACTCCTCTTCTAGGGCAGGTCCCTGAGACTGACATCTACAGACCAGTGGAGGACTATAATCAGTAATGCGTCCATGGAGACAAGATAAATACGTAAATATACAATACATATTCAGTTACTCTCTAATCATACTGCCACTCAATCAATGGGAAATCTTTAACTTGTAGGTACCAGGGTCTGTGAAGGTGTTTCACTTACATTTTCGGCAGTATATCAAAGTGTATATTAAAGTGAACTTTAACTCCGGAGTGAAGTATCACCTAGGTACATATCTAGGATCAGCTTCCCCTCCCCCAATCGTACCATTAGTGAGGAAAAGGCTAAATGGACCTAAAATCCGCATCTGATGTGTAATGACACAGCAACTCTGTGTGATGATGTATATCATCACATCTTTAGTCAACTTGGTCTCAGAGCATTTCGTATTATTCTGTATGTAAATCTGAGACACTCCATTTAGTGTGATGTGTTACGTTTCGTATGGGACAAGGACGTCCCGGCCGGCCAAACCCTCCCCTAACTCGGAAGATGCCGGGCCAATTGTGCGTTGACCTTTCGCGGCCGGGCACGGGTCTCGAACCAGCATCTGTAGCAACTCAGTGTCTTAAACCTCTACGTCACTCGGGATGGAGTTGAGGCTCCATTTACAAAAGTTTTTAATGCTTATCAACTGCCTTGCACAAAGTATCAAAATACTACACAGGACTCTTAAATAATTTAATGTAAATGTTAATTGTATTTGTTGATCACAGAAACAAATAATGAAATGTTAATTATACAAAGCAGCCCGTGTAATCATCTGCCAGAGAGTCGCCCCAATTGCCCCGAGCCCCAAGTAATACATTTGGGCCAGATATCTCACACCGGAAGTGGTCCGAGCTCAATCCCCACATCCAGCCATAAGTAATACTGCTGAAGGCGGCCCAGACTCGGGCCATATGACGTCGGCCGAGTCTGACTCTCAGCCGAGTGCCCCGACTCTCAGCCGGAATCAGCCCAGATCCACTGTGCTAGCTGGGAAGGGTTAGCCAACATGCCTAAGTCGTTGCAAAGTTGTTTATTAATTAGCTAAAATGCTAAAGTTGTCCTAACTGAGATTCAAACACCTTGGGGTTGCTAGACGTTTGCATTATATGGCCACCCATCCACCCCGACGAACCACCCTCCTTTCGTTTTTGTCTTAAGTAACCTTCTATCTAATGAAACCATACCAAACGTAACATATCATACTCATTTGAGTGTCCCAGATTTAAGTTTACTATGTTACGTACAGTCTATGAGACCAGTCCGCTTTATCAAGTCTGTTATAACAAGGGGTGCGTTTGTAAATTCACATTGGAGTGTGCTCGTAAATTCAGACAGTTGTCAGATTGTCCATTCGTAAATTCAGAGCGCTTCGCTCTCGGAGCGTTAAGAGTGCACACTGGACGTTCTGGCCGAGGAGTAGGGTTGTTCCCAGCATTCTGACCACACAACGCAGTCAATCAGGTTAAAGGTTAAATAAAATAAATAAAAAAGCACCCAAGCTAACTGGCTAACGTTGGCTAGCTTGCTAGCTATTTCCAGACACAAATGAGAGAACACCCCACTCTGACCATTTTACTCGCCCTGGCAGAGCTGGTTAGGCTGTTTTCATGTTATCCAGAGCGTTGGTGACTGTAACTGTGCTGCTGGCAACAATTTAAACACGCTTTTTTTGCCGACGTTTACCGACACCGGCTAAATTCAACGGGTGTTGAGCGTTCGTAAATTAATCCGTTATTCTGCACTCTGGCACACTCAGACGAGAGTGCTCGGAAATCGGAGGACAAGTGCTCTGAAATCGGAGGAGACAGCCAGAGCGAATTTACGAAAGCTCCCAAGAGCATTGCTATAAGGTACCATTCCTTCTCAGGTGAAGGAGGTCCCCGGGGTAGTTATCTTCCGCTCCTCTGCCAGCCTCGGACAAGGTGAGGTCACAGGTCAAAGGTGACACAACGATGACACTACTCAATACGAGCCAAGAAATCAGAACAACACCACAATTACTGTACGCTACACAAGGAATTACTATGGACGACACAGGGAATTCATATGCACTACACAAGCTTACTTTGACAAACTGGCGAAACGCCTGACCTGTTATTCTTACATTTTGCTGTGTGCGCATCGAGAGGTTGGGAGGCATTGTTAAGATGTCATCCATTAGAATGTCCCACTCCCTTGCCATTGTGTCTGCAGCGTGGGATTGACGTCACTAAACTAATCTCCCGAAAGTAGAAAGCGGAGGCCGAGAGATTGAGGAAGGAAATGAAAGAGGCCAGGAAAGCAAACGACAACAAAAAAGGAAAAAGAAGAACGCACAGGAACCGGAGGAGGAGTGACACTGAAAAGATAGGGAGAGTCTGTTTGTGTAGCTCCAGTGTAATCCACTAATAGGGTCTATGGTCAGGATAGTATTGGATTAATATGCAGGTAATGTGATGAGTGTCTTATAAATGATCCTTCCATGTGTTCTCCTGTCCAGGAGGGGGAGCCAGACAGTTCAGAGAAGGATGTGGTGAATGATCAAATCATGTCAAATCTAATGTTATTTGTCACATGTTTAGAAGATGTTATTGCAAGTGTAAACGAAATGCTTGTGATGCAATGTGAGGTGCTGTCTGCCTGTTGTCATAGCAGTGAGCAGGTTGAGTAAGATTACCTCTCTCTTTCTCTCTCTTTTCTCTAATACATTCGCTCAGTTAAATTCAATGATGCTTTACTGCTATGACTGCAAAAATGCAATGTTCTCAAAACGAGACACATAATTCCATTTTTTGTTTGTTTGATGGAGCAGTATCCCTCGCTCTGACCCTGACATTTGACCTCTCTCTGGTGCTGTTTCAGAGCCAAAGGGACTACGGCGATATCAGTGTGGAGGTGGTGGATGTCAGAGTGAGGTTTACATTTTCAATTTACTATTATCAAAAACCTTCATGCCGAACATGCAGCACCGTAACAGCAATGCATTCCGTGGATGCGGAAAATAGCATTGTTTGTGTGTGTTTCCCATAACGCTTTTACAGCTATTTACTTTGATTATCTTATGTAATTAGGGAAATTGCTTATCATGACTGATTATACAGGCAAAATCACTAAATGGGCCAATGTTTATCTAGGAATGTTGATTAACCATAATTATGAATGTTGAATCCCTTCTCTCACGCTTCTCCTCTTCCTTCCTCTATCCCCCTACATCTGTCCCGCTCCCTCCCTCCCTCTCGCTCTCGCTCTCTAGCTGGTGTTATTGAGAAACTGGAAAGATGAGGATTCGTCAGTGAGAAAGTCACTAAAGTGTGTCTCTTCTCCCCAATCCACAAATGCTGTGCTTTACTGTCAGACAGACAGGGCCCAGATGGACAGTGATGACGAGGTGAAACACACACAAGCACGACACGTGCACACACACTGATGCACACACCCTGATGCCCCCATTCTCATCGACGGGGCTGCAGTGGAGCAGGTTGAGAGCTTCAAGTTCCTTGGTGTCCACATCACCAACAAAGTAGAATGGTCCAAGCACACCAAGACAGTCGTGAAGAGGGCACGACAAAGCCTATTCCCCCTCAGGAGACTGAAAAGATTTGGCATGGGATCCTCAAAAGGATCTACAGCTGCACCATCGAGAGCATCACCAACTGGTTGCATCACTGCCTGGTATGGCAACTGCTCGTCCTTCGACCGCAAGGCAGGTAGTGGGTGGTGACAGAGGGTAGTGCGAACGGTCCAGTACATTACTGGGGCCAAGCTTCCTGCCATCCAGGACCTCTATACCAGGTGGTGTCAGAGGAAGGCCCTACAAATTGTCAAAGACTCCAGCCACCCAAGTCATAGACTGTTCTCTCTGCTACCGCACGGCAAGCGGTACAGGAGTGCCAAGTTTAGGTCCGAGAGGCTTCTAAACAGCTACCCCCAAGCCTTATGACTCCTGAATACCTAATCAAATGGCTACCCAGACTATTTGCATTGCCCCCCCCTCTTTTACACCACTGCTACTCTCTGTTGTTGTCATCTATGCATAGTCACTTTAATAACTCTACCTTCATGTACATATTACCTCAACTAACCGGTGCCCCCGCACATATATCCCCCTGTATATAGTCTCCACATTGACTCTGTACCGGTATCCCCCTGTATATAGTCTCCACATTGACTCTGTACCGGTATCCCCCTGTATATAGTCTCCACATTGACTCTGTACCGGTACCCCCCTGTATATAGTCTCCACATTGACTCTGTACTGGTACCCCCCTGTATATAGTCTCCACATTGACTCTGTACCGGTATCCCTCTGTATATAGTCTCCACATTGACTCTGTACCGGTATCCCCCTGTATATTGTCTCCACATTGACTCTGTACCGGTATCCCTCTGTATATAGTCTCCACATTGACTCTGTACCGGTACCCCCCTGTATATAGTCTCCACATTGACTCTGTACCGGTATCCCCCCTGTATATAGTCTCCACATTGACTCTGTACCGGTATCCCCCTTTATATATCCTCCACATTGACTCTGTACCAGTACCCCCCCTGTATATAGTCTCCACATTGACTCTGTACCAGTACCCCCCCTGTATATAGTCTCCACATTGACTCTGTACCGGTACCCCCCTGTATATAGTCTCCACATTGACTCTGTACCGGTACCCCCCTGTATATAGTCTCCACATTGACTCTGTACCTGTACCCCCTGTATATAGTCTCCACATTGACTCTGTACCGGTACCCCCCTGTATATAGTCTCCACATTGACTCTGTACCTGTACCCCCTGTATATAGTCTCCACATTGACTCTGTACCTGTACCCCCTGTATATAGTCTCCACATTGACTCTGTACCGGTACCCCCCCTGTATATAGTCTCCACATTGACTCTGTACCGGTACCCCCCTGTATATAGTCTCCACATTGACTCTGTACCGGTACCCCCCTGTATATAGTCTCCACATTGACTCTGTACCGGTACCCCCCTGTATATAGTCTCCACATTGACTCTGTACCGGTACCCCCCTGTATATAGTCTCCACATTGACTCTGTACCTGTACCCCCTGTATATAGTCTCCACATTGACTCTGTACCGGTACCCCCCTGTATATAGTCTCCACATTGACTCTGTACCGGTACCCCCCTGTAATTAGTCTCCATATTGTTAATTTACCGCTGCTCTTTAATTACTTGTTACTTTATTATTCTCATCTGTATTTTGTAAACTGCATTGTTGGTTAGGGGCTCGTAAGCATTTCACTGTCAGGTTCACCTGTTCTATTTGGTGCATGTGACTAATCAAATTTGATTTGATATTTGATTTGAAGTACATGCATGCACTACAAGCCCACACACTCACAATTACTCACATTCTTTTACAGTTTATAACCTGTTTATATTGTACACATACACTGAGTGTACAAAACATTAGAAACACCTGGTTAAAGAAGGATTTTTAAGTCTTGAGACAATTGAGACATGGATTGTGTGTGTGCCCTTCAGAGAACAAAAGGGCAAGACATAATATACATGTCTTTGAATGGGGTACAGTATTAGTTGCCAGGCGCACCGGTTTGAGAGTGTCAAGAACTGCAACTCTGCATAGTTTTTCACGCTCAATAGTTTCCATCTGTATCAAGAATGGTCCATCACCCAAAGAACATCTGGCCGGCTTGAAATAACTGTGGGAAGCATTGGAGTAAACATGGGCCAGCATCCCTGTGGAACCCTTTCGACTCCTTGTAGAGTCCATTCCCTGACCAATTGAGGCTTGGGGAAAATGGGTTGTATACTCAATATTGGGAATGTTTTGTACACTCAGTGTATAGACAAATGGTTCTCTACAAACATTTTGTTTTGTCGGGTTTAGGTTTTGGTTGCTGGCAGCTCTGTTTTAGTGTTCAGTAGCATGCATGGCTCTTTTGCAGCTCCACAGGGTGATCTTACATATTTATGGTAGTTGTTTTACGAGTGATCGGTCAGGTTATACTGATAAATGCTGAAAACCCTTACCTGAAACAGTCCAGTGGCTCTATTTGATCAAATCTAACACAATGGTATGGGGGTGTGGCAGAAATACTTTTACTATTTTCACAGACGGAATTGTGAGTGCAATAGCTGGCGGTGGCTCGAAAGGGCTGGGTTTTGATTAACAAACAAGTTGTACGTGTGATGAGGGCTTGGCCACTCAACACATTCCATAGCCTAATACTGCATGCATTTTTATGAAGTTCTGTAGGTTATTGATGGGCTTTGCGTTGTCACCAACTACAATTCAGCTGGAGGCATTGAATATTCTTGTCCTGGTCCATTGTGGCATCCTAGTCCATTGTGGATTGATACTACAGTTTATGAAATACTATAGGCTACAGTAAAGAGTAATAGCAACAGTAGGTGGTAGATCAGCTTTAATATTGCAGATAGATTGTAGCGTCCATCAATGTAATTGTCTGCATCATGTCTACTTCCAGCTTATCCATACTGTACACCTTTTACGGACACATCTATTTGACAGTAGATATATTTAGTTTGTTTTTAGTCCTCTCCTTCCTCTACCCTCAACCTCTCTCATCTATTTCTGATGTCCATCCAGTTTGATTTCTATTTGCCATGTATTTTTAACTGTTTTGTTTCTACAAAGGTTCTGAACCTATATACATTTTACGGACAGAATATATTTTACATGAGTAATCTTGTTGTTATTAGTCCCACCCTTCAGCTCCATGCAACCCATCCATTTTGGATTTCTATTTGCCATATATTTTTAAACTTGTGCTGTGATGTTTCACAAAAGTTCTGAACCTTTCTATTCTCATCGTTTCTACAGATTGTAAATTAAAGAGAAACATTTTTTGTTAAAACTATTATTATATTATTGATCGATTGACTGTGACTTTTCAAATCACCCAGTAGCGCTATCTGCAGAGTTAGTTCTAGGCAAATGTTGCAATTCTTCAGCCATTCCTGGACCTGTGACCAACTACAAGCTACATATGGACAGTACCAAAATAAATTATCTAATGACTATGTTTCTTTGCAGCAAAATCTGCAGAGCTGGGAAGGTTGTATCCCCCATTTATATAACATTCTATTGGTTGCAAGAATTTTGTATAATAATTTTGATTGAAAAATTCAAAGTTTTGAATCCGGTGTTGTTTTGTGTATCAGTTCATAAACCATGTGCCATGGAATCGGTACATCCAAAATCTTTTCCCAACTAGTTTGCAATCTATATGGCACACCTGTCATTTTTTTGGTCCTTAAATTAAACTAGGATACTTTTTTATTTATCACAATTTTCTTTAAACAAATTGTGGTCTTTAATGCAGGGCCGGCAGACACGTTCCTTACATCCAGTGTTTGCTCAATAACCTTTTGGAGTGTTGGCAGTCAACATTGTTGTAATTGGCTTCAACGAGCCTAGCCTACATGTCTATACGCATCGCACTTCTCCTAAAATAAAACATGTCAGGCTCCAGTAAATTGTATCATATGTGTGAGGCACGTTCTCAATAAGCAAAATATTACCTAGGCCTACCATTGATACTGCATTATAGGACAGAATAATTGAAATACGTTTGGAGGAGCTCGTCTTTGGTAACCTGAGGAGAGGGGTTCTTTGAAGATGGGGATGGATACTTGAACAAGAGAAAATGAAGTATGCAGGGAGACATATGTGTGTATGTTTTAGGATGTGCAATATACTCTCAATTCAATGCACTCATTTAAACACCTTTTATAGATCGGCTACTTTGCAAGGCAAGGATTAAAAAAGACAAGATGCATTGCTGTTGAACCAGCCTTAGTAGTCTAGACCTATGGTAAGGGTAGCCTATGGAGGGCTTGATATTAATAGGAAAACAAGCTATTTGTTTTTTAAAACCACAGCAGTACTCGAAAAGTGAAATGAAGTAGCATATGCAGGTATGTGAATGGTGAATAATGAAAATGCATGAGGGCAAAAAAATCACAAAAATATTTAAAAGCCTTCTCAGTAGATCATTTAAACTGCTTTATTCATAGGCTATTTGGCTAATGGCCAGGATATTTTAAAAAGTACCCATGATATGCTGCTAAACCAGCCTTGATTAAGGGGAGGGTATGGTATAAAACACAAGGAAAATGTAGTTTAATGTATCAATTCCATTCAATCATTTCCAGACATTACTATGAGCCCGTCCTCCCCAATTAAGGGGCCACCAGCCGCCTGTGAGGCGTACTTATTAGCAAGTTCAGAATGCTTGAAATTCATACTTGTGTACTCATATTTTTGGACACTGAAATAAAGTAAGAAAGAAACAATGTATCACAAAGAGACCCACAAACCTTGAGACACCTAGATCGATGTACATTGAAACAAAATAATATACTTCGATGACCTTCCAACAACCAAATAGATACACCTTTGGGTAAACTTTTATATTGAAAGATATTTACATATTCTGTGTTAAATAAAGGATTGTATATTTATTGTTGAAATTGTTATTAAATATTTCTAAAATGTATTTTAAGAGATTTTGTTGAACAAGTAATATTTTTATTTCTCAAAATGGTCCCGAGGCCCTTGTTAAGGTCAACTGAATTTGAAATGTAGTCAAACAAAAAACGGCCCATAATAGTGTCAATCAAAATAATGACTGAATGTTCAATATTATCTGCATGTGCTGTGTCATGTAGTTTTAATTTACTGGTACAGTACCAGTCAAAGTTTGAACACACCTACTCATTCAAAGGCTTTTCTTTATTTTTTACGAATTTCTACATTGTAGAATAACAGTGAAGACATAAAAGCAATGAAATAACACATATGGAATCATGCAGTAACCAAAAAAGGATTAAACAAATCAAAATATATTTTAGATTCTTCAATGTAGCCACCCTTTGCCTTGATGACAGCTTTGCACACTCTTGGCATTCTCTCAACCAGCCTCACCTGGAATGCTTTTCCAACAGTCTTAATGGAGTTCCCACATATGCTGAGCACTTGTTGGCTGATTTTCCTTCACTCTGTGGTCCAACTCATCCCAAACCATCTCAATTGGGTTGAGGTTGGGTGATTGTGGAGGCCAGGTCATCTGATGCAGCACTCCATCACTTACCCATTCTGGAGGTGTGTTTTGGGTCATTGTCCTGTTGAAAAACAAATGATAGTCCCACTAAGCGCAAACCAGATGGGATGGCGTATCGCTGCAGAATGCTGTGGTAGCCATGCTGGTTACAGTGTGCCTTGAATTCTAAATAAATCACCAATATTGTCACCAGCAAAGCACCCCCACACCATCACACCTCCTCCATGCTTCACGGTGGGAACCACATATGGGGAGATCCTCCATTCACCTACTCTGCGTCTCACAAAGACACGGCAGTTGGAACCAAAAATCTCAAATTTGGATTTACCAGACCAAAGGACAGATTTCCACCAGTCTAATGTCCGATGCTCGTGTTTCTTGGCCCAAGCAAGTCTCATCTTCTTATTGGTGTCCTTTAGTAGTTGTTTCTTTGCAGCAATTTGTCCATGAATGCCTGATTCACACAGTCTCCCCTGAACAGTTGATGTTGAGATGTGTCTGTTATTTGAACTCTGTGAAACATTTATTTGGGCTGCAATCTGAAGTGAAGTTAACTCTAGTAAACTTTTCCTCTGCAGCAGAGTTAACTCTGGGTCTTCCTTTCCTGTGGCAGTCCTCTTGAGAGCCAGTTTCATCATAGCGCTTGATGGTTTTTGTGATTGCACTTGAAGTAACTTCTTCAACTTCTTGAAATGTTCCTTATTGACTGACCATGTCTTAAAGTAATGATGGACTGTCATTTCTCTTTGCTTATTTAGGCTGTTCTTGCCATAATATGGACTTGGTCTTTTACCAAATAGGGATCTTCTGTATACAACCCCATACCTTGACACAACACAACTGATTGGCTCAAACGCATTAAGAAGGAAGGAAATGACACACATGTACATCTAACAAGGCACACCTGTTCATTGAAATACATTCCAGGTGACTACCTCATGAAGCTGGTTGAGAGAATGCCAAAAGTGTGCAATGCTGTCATCATGGCAAAGGGTGGCTACTTTGAAGAATCTCAAATATAAAATATATGTTGATTTGTTTCACCCTTTTTTGTTTACTACATGATTCACTATGTGTTATTTCATCGTTTTGATGTCTTCACTATTATTCTACAATGTAGAACAAAGTAAAAAGAAGAAAAAAAACCTTGAATGAGTAGGTGTGTCCAAACGTTTGGACTGGTACTGTAGCTAAAAGCTTGTGATCAGGATGTTGAAGCATGATGTGTAGGGAAGTTGTTTTCTCATGCTCAACCACCCGAAGGCAGCGTTCTGAGTGTCAACACCATATGCACGCTGTCTGTATCTCTTAAAGGAACAGTGTCACAAGAAAGTGTTACAAAAGACTGTTTCTGTATCCTTACCCATGTATTAGCCTACAATATCCACATCCAAACCCATGTACACCATTCCGGGGCATCATAATTACTTTACTTTTCTCCATTATGTACCCTAATGCTTTCTTACTATGTAACGTACATTTCACTAATAATGGTGACCGAGACAAAAAATGCAGGTCTCTTGGAAAGACATGCCTTGGTGGAAGTATCGGGTCTGCTTAGAAAAACCTGTACAACCACATTGAGGTGTTCAAGCGATCAATAGGTATGGCGCTTAACAGGACTTGCTCTTTCGCTTTCTCCCTCTCTCTGTGTGGGAGTCTCTCTCTCCCTCTCTCGCTCTCTCTCTCTGTGTGTGTGTGTGTGTGTGTGTATGTGTGTGCGTGCACAAAGCTTGTGTGTATGTGTATGGGAAAGACAGAGAACATTCCATTTCCATAGAAAAAAGGCTGACTATCTAATGTTCCAGAGCTGCACAACCGTAACAATCTGTAATTGAAATGGGACAAATCCAGTATTTGAACATGAACATTTAACAACAAATGTTCATTCTGTTTATTCTTGGCCTCTGGCAAAACATAATCTATTTGCTGGTCATTTATGAACATTTGACCATCTTGGCCATGTTCTGTTATAATCTCCACCTGGCACAGCCAAAAGAGGACTTTGCCACCCCTCATAGCCTGGTTCTTCTCTAGGTTTCTTCCTAGGTTTTGGCCTTTCTAGGGAGTTTTTCCTAGCCAACGTGCTTCAACACCTCCATTGCTTGATATTTGGGGCTTTAGGTTGGGTTTCTGTACAGCACTTTGAGATATCAGCTGATGTATGAAGGGCTATATAAATACATTTGATTTGATTTTGATTCACCCATTATCTGTTTCCCCATAACCTCTAGCCAATACCAGCTCTGCTCTGGACATGCAGAACACATGCAGAATGACAGATGTAACAAAACAAAGATATATATATAGACAGAGAGCGAGAGAGAGAAATTGAAATGAGAGAGCAAGAGAGAGGGGGGCGGGGAGACCCCATTTGGGGCTCAGCAGAATGACAGAGCGGATAGAGAGGAGGTCTAGTACTAAAAGGTGCCTCCGCCACTGGGAACGGGTTTCAGTCCGTGTGTATTGATGTTTCCTCGCGCACGCTTCTCTCTCTACATTCTTCAGCCTACGAGCGGCCACGCAACCTCAGCAGAGAGCGCGGAGAAGGCAGAGCCGTTTGTGAGGAAGCGCAACTTTACAGACCTTTCAGGACATAAGGTTGGTCAACTTTTTTTGGGACATTTATCACTTAAAAAAAAAAACAAGTCCTGCATGCATTGCTTCCATTCTCAGCCTCTGAATACTGTTTCAACAGATACAATGTTGCTCCTTATAACAATGTGACAAATGTGACGGGTATGCCAATTACATCACAAAAATGTCACGTATCGTTACATTGTTATAAGTAGCAACATGGTTGGGTTGAAACAATATTCAGAGGTTGAGGTGGACGGGAGACCCATATGGCCCAATGTAAATATCACATTCAGCCTGTCAAAAATAACATCAAAGGTTTTCTGTCATTTCTGGTTAAATATTTGTCACAGCTACAATGGGGGAGGGAGGTTGAGTTTTTTTGTAGGCTATTTTACGCCTCTTATGACAGCGCCAAAGCTGGTAGTGTGAGTCGACACTGTCACATCATGTCCCTTGAGACTTTAATCTATCTGGCCCTATCTACCAATATTTATATCAGTGGCACTGCCATCAATAGATAATTGACTCATGGGCTATTCCAAGGCACACATTGGATAAAATGTACATTTGGTATCACAAGCCTACATAAACTTGACGTAGGTTATTATTAGGCAATAGCTGAAACTAGACCTCAGGAAATAGTGCGGTCTATTTTTACTGGCAGACTCTTTTCCACGACATTCATTCTAGCCTACATTCTTCATAAACGTCTGTCTTATCTAACTATGCTCTTCAAGTATAGACACCCGAGTTGATTAACCGTTCACAGGATTGGTTAACTATTGAGGTTGCTAGGGTCTCCACTGAGCTAGGTAAATCTGCTTTTAGTTTTAATGCACCATATTGCTGGAACTAAATTCAAAATACATTTTCATCTTGATATTCTGGTGCCGTTCAGTAATTTAAAGTATTGATTGGGGTCTTATTTGTGTCGGAATGTAACGGTTTTTCTGGTTGATTTGTGGTGTTGTATTTGTGATTCCCATGACTGTATTTTTGTATTTTAATGTGTACACGTTTGGGTATAATGGGTAGGCTTAAATTTTTTGTTGTATATACACCTTTGTAAAAGAGACCTAGTGTTACGGAGTCCAGTTTGATAGATAATCGACTAGCTGGGCTGTTCCCTGGACCCAGTTTGTAGGGGTTGTACAATTATTGAACTTGACAATTGTGTCTGTCTGTCTTCTTTAATCTAACATATCGTACAAGAACACCTAGGTCTCAATATGTTTTCTTTGTTAAAATAAAGGTGAAATAAAAACTCACTCACCTTGACTGCACTGTAGCCTGTTGTTACTGTAACATAGCCTAGATGGCAACCCATTTGCACTCGCCATTGCCATAAAACTTGTAGTGGAGGGTGAATGTTGTAGTGGAGGGTGAATGTGACCACAGTCACCTGGGGAGAGGAGATTTCAACATAGGTTTATGGTTCCATGACTTATGTCGCTGTATCGAATTGAAAACATTCCTTTGGAGCCGCTGAGTCGCTTTCTGCTGAGTGCCAGCCGGATAATTAGTGAAAAATTGCAAACAATGGATGTCTTGGTCACTTGCATGTCTCGGCCACTTTTCGCTGGTCTGTCATATCTGTACAGCATCGACCTACTATCTGTTTCTCCCTGTTAATGCTGCAGAGTGGCTCCTAGGCGTCTACATGCCCGAACCAGAAGATCCGCGGCGGACTCCGCAAGGTGTCTCCTACGCCGACCTGAAGCACTTCGTCAACGCCGACGGACAGCACTTATTCTGCCGCTACTGGGAGCCAGAGGACCCCCCAAGGTGAAATTAAATGTCATGTGAGGTGTAAAAAAACGGACATGTATGCTATGCTAGAGACTGTGATAGATTCAACTAAAATAGAACCTAATGTCCTCCATTCAGGGAGTTATACAGTCCTGTGCTTGCCCCCTGCTCCCTCATGCCATCTAAAGTGGAACAGACTCCACTACATCAGAGAGTTGGCCCTGGAAACAGAGAGGCCCACACAACATCTGGACTGTAGTGTCACACCAAACCATGGAGCCTGCAGTGTAACAGACTCACCCTCGCTCTGGTTTCATTTGACATTTGAGTCATTTAGCAGAGTGAAGAAGGGCACATCAACAGATTTTTCACCTAATCAGCTCAGGGATTCGAACCAGCAACCTTTCAGTTTCTGACCCAAGGCTCTTATCCACGAGACTATTTAGTTTTCTAAACTACCTCTAGTGATGTGATCATGTTCCTTGTTTGTGGGCGTATTGAGAATCTGTCTCGCATCACACACACAGCTCCTGTCACATAGGCTAGTCTGCAACATGTCACTGCGCCATTCTCTTGATAAGAATGGCGCCGGAGGAGATGGCTGCCATTTTACGGTCTCCTAACCAATTGTGCTATTGTGTGTGTTTTTTCGAGTTGTTTGTAATTGATTTTGTACACCGTCTCTTATGACCGAAAAGAGCTTCTAGATATCAGGACAGCGATTACTCACCTCATACTGGACGAATACTTTTTCTTTAACTAGTCGGACATGAAGGATTTACTTCAGACACTCGACAAGGCCCAAATCCCCATGATTCGCATGAGAAAGAGACAGAGATATCTGGGACGTAGGTTGGGGTGCCTTGTAAGGATTCGATGGCGAGTGGATAATCTGCCTCCACCATCAGTCCTACTAGCCAATGTACAATAGACGAGCTATGATCACGAATATCCTACCAACGGGACATTGAAAACTGTAATATATTATGTATCACCGAGTTGTGGCTGAACGATGACATGAATAACATACAGCTGGCGGGGTTTACGCCGCCTCCGGTAAGACAAGGGGTGGTGGTATGTGTATACTTGTAAACAACTGCTGGTGCACAAAATCTAATATTAAGGAAGTCTCAAGGTTTTGCTCGCCTGAGGTAGAGTATCTCATGATAAGATGTAGACCATACTATTTACCAAGAGAGTTTATATCTATATTTTTCGTAGCTGTCTATTTACCACCACAACCCGATGTTGGCACTAAGACCGCACTCAATGAGATGTATAAGGCAATAAGCAAACAGGAAAACGCTCATCCAGAGGCAGTGGCCAGGGAGAATTTAATGCAGGGAAACTGAAATCCGTTTTACCTCATTTCTACCAGCATGTTAAATGTGCAAGCAGAGGTAAAATCAAATCTAGACCATCTTTACTCCACACACAGAGACACATACAAAGCTCTCCCTCACCCTCCATTTGTCATAATTCTATCCTCCTGATTCCAGCTTAAAAGCAAAAGCTAAAGCAGGAAGCACCAGTGACACGGTCAATAAAGAAGTGGTCAGCTGATGCAGTTGCTAAGCTACAGGACTGTTTTGATAGCACAGACTGGAATGTGTTCCGGGATTCTTCCGATGGCATTGAGGAGTACACCACATCAGTCACTGGCTTCATCAATAAGTGCATCGATGACGTCGTCCCCACAGTGACTGTACGTACATACCCCAACCAGAAGCCACAGGCAACATTCGCACCGAGCTAAAGGGTAGAGCTGCCGCTTTTAAGGAGCGGGACTCTAACCCGGACGCTTATAAAAAACCCCGCTCTGCCCTCGGACGAACCATCAAACTATTACAGACTACAAAAGGAAGCACAGCCGCGAGCTGCCCAGTGAAATTACTTCTATGCTCACTTCGAGGCAAGCAGCACTGAAGCATGCATGAGAGCATCAGCTGTTCCGGATGACTGTGTGATCACGCTCTCTGTAGCCGCTGTGAGTAAGACCTTTAAACAGATCAACATTCACAAGGCCACAGGGCAAGAAGGATTACCAGGATGTGTACTCCAAGCATGCGCTAACCAACTGGCAGGTGTCTTCACTGACATTTTCAATCTGTCCCCGACTGAGTCTGTAATGCCAACGTGTTTCAAGCAGACCACCATAGTCCCTGTGCCCAAGAACACTAAGGTAACCTACCTAAATGACTACTGACCCGTAGCACTTACGCCTGTAGCCATTAAGTGCTTTGAAAGGCTGGTCATGGCTCACATCAACACCATTATCCCAGAATCCCTAGACACATAACAATTTGCATACCACCCAACAGATTCACAGATGATGCGATCTCTATTGCACTCCACACTGCTCTTTCTCTCCTGGAAAAAATGTTATTCATTGACTACATCTCAGTGTTCAACACCATAGTGCCCTCAAAGCTCATTACTCAGCTAAGGACCCTGGGACTAAACACCTCCCTCTGCAACTGGATCCTGGACTTCCTGATGGACCACCCCCAGGTGGTAAGGGTAGGTAACAACACATCTGCCACGCTGATCCTCAACACGGGGGCCCCTCAGGGGTGCACCCATCAGGGGTGCATGCTCAGTCCCCTCCCGTACTCCCTGTTCACTCATGACTGCATGGCCAGCCACGACTCCAACACCATGATTAAGTTTGCCCACAACACAACCTGATCACCGACAACAATGAGGCAGCCTATAGGGAAGAGGTCAGAGACCTAGCTGTGTGGTGCCAGGATAACAACCTCTCCCTCAATGTGATCAAGACAAAGGAGATGATTGTGGACTACAGGAAAAGGAGGACCGAGCACGCCCCCATTCACCCATTATTCTCGACAGGGCTGTAGTGGAGCAGGTTGAGAGCTTCAAGTTCCTTGGTGTTCACATCACCAACAAAATATCCTGGTCCAAACACACCAAACCTATTTCCCTCAGGAGATTGAAAAGATTTGGCATATGTCCTCAGATCCTCAAAAAGTTCTACAGCTGCACCATCACTGGGGCCAAGCTTTCTGCCATCCAGGACCACCTATACCAGGCGGTGTCAGAGGAAGGCCCTAAAAATGGTCAAAAACTCCAGCCACCCAGTTCTCTCTGCTATTGCACGGCAAGCGGTATCGGACCTCCGAGTGTAGGTCCAAAAGGCTTCTTAACAGCTTCATAAGACTCCTGACCATCTAATTAAATTACTACCCAGACTATTTGCATTGTCCCCCCCCCCTTTTTACGCTGCTGCTACTCCCTGTTTATTATCTATGCATAGTCACTTTAACTCTACCTACATTTACATATTACCTCAATTACCTCGACTAACCTGTGCCCCCATACATTGACTCTGTACCGGTACCCCCCCCCCCCCCCCCCCCATCCTCACCGCGGTCTAGGTGCTATATAAGTCCCATATTTTATTGTTATTGTTATTATTACCACCATCTGTCCCTAGAGTACTGCTAATTGAATGACTTCTATTAACAGTAGTGTGGGTCAGTTTATAGTAGTGCACTTTCATAGTACTTTGTTTAACAAATGAGCTATAGTTTAGACTGAAGGCTAGTTTGGGCATCTCATATGGAGGTGGGAAAAGCAGATATAAACATATTTTTAGGGCATTCTGTTCATGTGGTGGCATCATCTATAAAAAATGCACATTTGGTATAGAAATCTACAAACTATCCTATGGATTCTCCCCTTTATGACAAGAGATTCTGTGAGATTCAGCCTCGGGTTTTAAAGATTGGACTAAAATAAATGCCTGTTTACAACATCAAATTCATGCAACTTCTGCCATACATGTCCATTGATGACATCGCTTACTGTGCATTTAGAGGCTAGAGAGTGAGGGGCTGCTGGTGGAAAAGAAGTAGGTGAAAGGTGCCGGGAGAGGGGAGGGCACCTTTACAATGATTGACAGATCTTTCAATAAATAATCTGGGGGCTGTGAACCAGTGAGACCTGGCTGTCTTTGTATACACAGGGCCGTAACTATATACAGTGCCTTCAGAAAGTATTCATACCCTTTGACATATTCCACATTTTCTTGGAAAAGCCTGATTTAAAAATGTTTTAAAAAATTCTCACCCATCTATAAACAATGGCGTATAAAAACAAAGTGAAAAGATGTTTGTACATTTATTGAAAACAAAATAACGAAATATCTCGTTTACATAAGTATTCAAAGCCCTAAGTCAATACTTTGTAGTAAAATCTTTCGCAGAGTTTAAAGCTTTGAGTCTTTCTGGGTACATATCAAAGATTTTTCCACACCTGGATTGTGCAACAACCTGGATTGTGACCATTATTCTTTTCAACATTTTTGAAAACTCTGTCAAATTTGTTGTTGATTATTGCTAGACAAACATTTTCAAGTCTTGCCATAGATTTTAAACTATATGTAAGTCAAAACTGTAACTTGGCCACTCAATAACATTCACTATCTTCTTGGTAAGCAACTCAAGTGCTGATTTGGCCTTGTTTTTTTAGGTTATTGTCCTGCTGAAAGGTGAATTCATCTCCCAGTGTCGGGTGGAAAGCAGACTGAACCAGGTTTTCCTTTAGGATTTTGCCTGTGCTTAGCTCAATTACATTTTTTTATCCTGAAAAACTTCCTAGTCCTTAACGATTACAAGCATACCCATAACATGACGCAGCCACCACTGTGCTTCTAAATATGGCGAGTGGTACTCAGTAATTTGCCCCAAACATTGCACTTTGTATTCAGGACAAAAAGTGAATTGCTTTGCTACATTCTTTGCATTATTACTTTAGTGCCCTGTTGCAAACAAGATGTATGTTTTGGTATATTTGTATTCTGTACAGGCTTCCTTCTTTTCACTCTGTCATTTAAGTTAGTATTGTGGAGTAACTCCTATGTTGTTGAGCCATCCTCACCTTTTTCCTATCACAGCCATTAAACTCTGATCCTGTTTTAGAGTCACCATTGGCCTCATGGCGAAATCCCTGAGCGGTTTCCTTCTTCGCCGGCAACTGAGTTAGGAAGGACACCTGTATCTTTGTAGTGACTGGGTGCATTGATACACCATCCAAAATGTAATTAATAACTTCACCATGCTCAAATGGATATTCAATGTCTGCTTTATATATTTTTACACATCTACCAATAGGTGCCCTTCTTTGCGAAGCATTGGAAACCTCCCTGGTCTTTGTGGTTGAATCTGTGTTTGAAATTCACTGCTCGACTGAGGGACCTTACAGATAATTGTATGTGTGGGGTACAGAGATGAGGTAGTCATTAAACAAATCACATTAAACACTATTATTGCACACACAGAGTCCATGCAACTTGGTAGGTGACTTGTAAAACACATTTCTACTCCTGAATTTATGTAGGCTTGCCATTACAAAGAGCTTGAATACTTATTAACTCAAGACGTTTCAGCTTTTCCTTTTTAATTCATTTGTAAACATTTTGAAAGCATGATTCCACTTTGACGTTATGGGGTATTGTGTGCAGGCCAGTAACAACAAATCTCACATGAATTCATCTTAAAATCAGGCTGTAACATAACAAAATGTATGAGGACACCGAGGTCCGGACCTCTGTAATTTCTTTTTTTTTTAAACATATACACTACCGGTCAAAAGTTTTAGAATGCTTACTCATTCAAGGGTCTTTCTTTATTTTTTGTATTTTCTAAATTGTAAAATAATAGTGAAGACATCACAACTATCAAATAACACATGGAATCGTATAGTAACCAAAAAAGTGTTAAACAGATCAAAATATATTTTATTTTTTAGATTCTTCAAATTGCCACCCATTTCCTTGATGACTGCATTGCACACTCTTGGCATTCTCTCAACCAGCTTCATGAGGTCACCTGGAATGAATTTCAATTAACAGGTGTGCCTGTTTTTGCGACTGCACTTGAAGAATCTATCAAGCTTTATGATGAAACTGGCTCTCATGAGGACCGCCACAGGAAAGGAACACCCAGAGTTACCTCTGCTGAAGAGTTACCAGCCTCAGAAATTGCAGCCCATATAAATGCTTCACAGAGTTCAAGTAAGGGACACATCTCAACATCAACTGTTCAGAGGAGACTGTGTGAATCAGGCCTTCATGGTCGAATTTCTACAAAGAAACCTCCACTAAAGTACACCAGTAAGAAGAAGAGACTGGAGTCCAAATTGGAGATTTTTGGTCCCAACCACCGTGTTTTTGTGAGACGCGGTGTGGGTGAATGGATGATCTCCACATGTCTAATTCCCACCGTAAAGCATGGAGGAGGAAGTGTTATGGTGTGGGGGTGCTTTGCTGGTGACACAGTCTGTGATTTATTTAGAATTCAAGGCCCACATTCCCATCTGGTTTGGGTTTAGTGGGACTATCATTTGTTTTCCAACAGGGCAATGACCCAACACACCTCCAGGGTGTGTCAGCGCTATTTTAACAAGAATTAGCGTGGTGGAGTGCTGCATCAGATGACCTGGCCTTCACAATCCCCTGACCTCAAACCAATTGAGATGATTTGGGATGAGTTGGACCGTAGAGCAGCCAACAAGTGCTCAAAATATGTGGGAACTCCTTCAAGACTGTTGGAAAAGCATTCCAGGTGATGCTGGATGAGAGAATGCCAAGAGTGTGCAAAGCTGTCATCAAGGAAATGGGTGGCAATTTGAAGAATCAAACATTTAGAATATATTTTGATTTGTTTGCCACTTTTTTGGTTACTACATGATTTTATATTTGTTATTTCATAGTTTTGATGTCTTCACTACTGTTCTACAGTGTACAAAATGGTAAGAATAAAGAAAAACCCTTGAATGAGCAGGTGTTCTAAAACTTTTGACCAGTAGTGTAAATATATATTTTTACTCAGTTGGGGTCTCAACTTACTGTTGAGAGTTAGAATAGTAGAATATACAAGGTGCAATTTCAAAACTTGGTTGTGCATCCGCGGTTTTCCTCTTGTTATATGTCACTTATCGACACACACTCAATTAGCCCATTTCAGTTAATATTTTTTAGATTGGTAAATTAGTCTAGTTAGTCCAGCCAGCTATCTAAACTTGTAGTAATCATGGCCGAAATACCGACTGGGTAGCGTAAAGGTTGGCAGATAGCGATATTCTGTTATTTAATTATTACTATTTTATGGGTAGATCAGCTTTAATATTTCAGATAGATTGTGGCTTCCATCAATGTAATTGTCTGCATCACTGTTGTCACGACTTCCGCCAAAGTCGGTCGCTCTCCTTGTTCGGCGGTCGACGTCACCGACCTTCAAGCCATCACCGATCCATTTTTCATTTTCCATTGGTTTTGTCTTGTCTTCCATCACACCTGGTTCCAAATCCCATCAATTACATGTTGTATATTTAACCCTCTGTTTCCCCTCATGTCATTGTGGGTGATTGTTTATTGTAAGTGTATGTGTACGTCTGTACTGGTGTGCGTCGGGTTATGTTACCCATTGATTTTTATTATTATGTTTTCCGGTGTTTTTTTGTGTAAAAAACTGCGCCGTTGGAAACACAGCTATTTCTCTCCTGTGTCTGACTTCTCTGCCGCCAGTTAAACACCCTTACAGAAACACTGACCTGAAACTATGGAGTCAGTAGGAGAAGGTACCCCGGCCATAGGGGTGGAGGAGCACGTCCAGGAGCAGGCAGCAATACTACACCATCTTGGCAACACCATGGACCGCGTTGTCCAGACAATGGACCACTGGGAGAGACAGGGAGTTTTTCCAACGCCTCCACTAACACAACCGGGGTCTTCCCTGAGCGCCTCTTTCCCGACTGAACCCAGTGGGATTTGTCTCTTCTTATCGCAGGAGTACGACGGGAGGGCTGCGAACTGCCGGGGGTTCCTGTTACAATTAGACCTGAACCTAGCCACCGTTCACCCGGCGGGTGGTCGCCCTCGTCTCGTGCCTCACCGGGAGAGCCCTGGAGTGGGCCAACGGCGTGTGGAGAGAGGGAGATGCGGCGTTGGACCAGTTTGAGGAGTTCAGCCGCCGTTTCCGGGCTGGAAAGTTTCCGGGAATTTTATAATTTTTTAATTGTATAGAAATGCAGTAAATAAGCTTAAACTTTCAAAAAATTTCTTGGAAATTTGAAGAATTTCCAATCCCCCCTGTCTAGGCCTCACTAAACCTCAGACCCTGGCTACAGCCCTGGCTCCACACACACACACACACACACACACACACACACACACACACACACACACACACACACACACACACACACACACACACACACAGAGACTAGGAGTTAGAGCATTGGGCCAGTAACCTAAAGGTTGCTTTTTCAAAATCTAGAGCAGACAAGGTGAAATATCTGTCCTTGAGCAAGGCACTTAAACCTAATTGCTCCAGGGTCATCATTGATAATGGCAGACCCTGGCCGTGACCCCACTCTCCGAGGGTGTCTCAGGGAGACACAGGGAAAAAAACATTTCCAATTCACACATGCGTATTAATACACACTTATAAACTGGGTGGTTCGAGTCTTGAATACGCTGTGTTGCGTTGTACTTAAAAACAGCCCTTAGCTGTGGTATATTGGCCATATACCACACACCCTCTGGCCTTATTGCTTAAATAACGCACGGTGTAATTGCACGGTATAGATCCATGAATATGAAATTCATTCTTACGTGTTCTATATTTGAGCTGCTTTTGAAAGCAAAAGCCGAATTGAAAACATTATTGGCATTGTCGAATTCCATTTTCATAATAGCAAGCTAGGATGATGGTTTGGTTAGCTATGCTAGCAAGTCGGTTTCTTTGGTTACCAAGGCAACTAATGTGGCTATCTAGCTAGCTAGTAAACTTGATAGCTACTTCAGTGGATGTTGGCACATTTCTACTGGCAAATGAATACATTCTAGCGGTAAATACAGTATGTCAATTTCTAGCCATGGTATAAAAGGGATAAACAACTCAGGGCTCTATTCGTTCTCTGGAATATAATAACTCTGTCGAAGGTCAGTTCCACTCCTTCCATGGTCGTGCACTATTTACCTGAGAACACATGGCCCCTCGTAGATTATCCCTCACACACAGTGCATGTGTGAAATATGACAAATATAAAAACACCCACCAAATGATATATTGTAAATTATACACGCACAGCCTGCATATAGTTAAGTGGGTCATTACACTATTGATGTTGATGTTTGGAGTCAGGATTACAACAATTCCCTACCAGACAAGGCAGGCTTGAATTGCTTGTCTTACTGCTTTTTTCCTCACTTCCCTTCTCTCTGGCTTTCTCACTGTCTATTACTCTACATTTTCCGTGATCAAAGTGGAAATGACATCTGCACCTAGACATGCTCATTTGGCACTTCTGGTTGTAGCAGTATTCACCTGCGCTGTCCTCAGTCTCCAGTCCTGCTGTAGTCAGTTAAATTAGGGTTTTGACCCTTAAGTGTCGAGCGGCTCAGACTCTTAATGTGATTAAGCCGTCAGTGTTCAGGCCCTGGCCAATTCACAACCTCTACCTCTATCGCTCGCTCCCTCGCTCCCTCGCTCCCTCCCTCGACCACACACATACAGACTGATACGCCATACAGAGTGACTCGTCAGAGTTCAGTCTGCGTCTCACGGAGATGGCTTGTTGAATGCAGTGTCAAAAACGTTATGTTATTTCGGGCTGGAGGCAGCATTTGGGTCGAAGCCACATTCTGTGAGACAAGTGGGTTTCAAATTCCTTGGAGAGAGAGAGGAAGAGGGTGAGATAGAGGGAGGGAGCGGGAGAGAAAGAGAGAGGGAGAAAGTGAAAGGGAGAGAGAACATTTCAACTCCCCACTCCCATTCCCAAGACACTGAATATACTCGCCACAATCCACTGAGATAAGCTCTATAGAAGCCCTACTGTCCCATGTGTGTTGGGAACATTATGTTCACACAAAAGGCACACTATGAGCGGCTCCTCAGCCAACAAGTGCATGGCAATCTCTAGCTAGCCGGAGGCTCTGAAATAAGAATGAGAGAATGAAAGAGAGAGAGAGAGAGAGAGAAACTGGAACAGAGAAACCACTAATCAAGCTTGATGAACAGCTACTCTCTTTCTCTCTCTCCCTCTGTTCCATCTCTCTCAATCTCTTCCATTCACTCTCCTTCTCTGAACACGTTCAGGCTAATTGCATCTGACTGAGAGATTCACTCCATTTTGTAGACTGGTTATAAGCAGGAACCAAAGCCTTACTGGCAAGCTGAGTTGGTTCGCCACTCTTTCCCATGGCTATGTGTCTGTTATTGGAGATTCCAACCTCTGTCTGGTTCCAGTTAACTCTGCTGCTCTGTGGGCAAACAAGGGTGCGGTGCGGTTCAGATAACTGCTTTCACTGAAAGACAAGATGTGGAATGTTTTATTATGACGAAACCCCTCGATGGGCGATCAAGAGGATGTTCTCACAGCGTTGTTGATATGATCCCTATCTAGTCACTGGATGAGTGGACTCAAGTCCCAACCACGTCCTTCCGATAGAGGGCTCGCCAACTCAATTAGCGACAAATCAAAAATAATCGGAGTGCCCTCGTCAACTAATTTGCAACACTCCCTCTGAGTGTTTGAATATAGTGCAAGTGGTGTGCATGAAATGTGTCTGACTTCACTCTTCTTCCTCGTGTCCTGCAGGGCTCTGGTGTTCGTGGCACATGGGGCAGGAGAGCATTCTGGGCCGTATGATGAGATCGGCCAGACCCTGAAGGAGCAGTCCCTGCTCGTCTTTGCGCACGACCACGGTGAGCCAAAGCACGCTGCAGCGGTGTTGTAGTACTTGAGTCCAGGACTCGGACTTGACTCAGACTCAAGTAGCGATTGGACTCGACCACTTGGACTCGACCGGTTGGACTCGACCGGTTGGTTGTTAGAAAATCTCTCTCTTTTGCGTAATTCAACATACTAGCTGCAACATCAAATGTTAGATAGCTGTCTTATCCTTTCAGCATTACAAATGTGCAACTGTAATGAAATGGTTGGAAAGCAACTTGGCAACTCGAGGCTTTAGTGACTTGACTACATCACTGTCATGCAGCGCTTCTTAGTAGAGTCACAGAGGTAGCACTTAATTTTACAGTACAGAAATTGCCACCAAAAATACTGGAGAAGTCCTACTACCCATTGCAGCCACATCATTTACTGCTAGTAAAATACCAGTGGAAATCTTAGCAGAGACAAATGTGATGCCACGGCGTAATATGTTTGTTATCGCTAGAACAGTTTGTAAGTTTTAGTTTAGAATAGGAACGGTGACTGAGTGAGTGTCACCCAGTCTCATAGTGAAGTAGAGCAGGTCCCAGTTGAGTTGAGCAACAGCTCTAAGAGTCAACACCAAATGAGAGTTGTGTCAGTGTACAGCACTCAGACCTGTACAGACCTCTGGGAATGTCATCTTCATTAATGATTCATACTGTATCAAAGTAAAACTTGACTTACTAACATGGATTCCCCCCCCCCCTCCAAGGTTATTATACAGTAACGAGAATGAATGTTACTAAATGTTGTGTTAGATATTTTTCTTTATTTTGTCTACAACAATTATTTTTTAAACTCAATGTTTCCCATTGCGTTTCAAAGTAATCACAGAAGTATTGAAATCATGAGGTGAGAGTGGGATTTTTGACACATACGAGCATGCACACACTCACACACACACACACTTCACTGCAGAAGAAAAAATAACAGCATCCCGCGACTGACATCCCGCGACTTGCACCATAATCAGTGGAAGATATTATGGGGAGAGAAAAGTGTGAGGGGGGGGGGGGGGGGGGGGGGGAGGATGGAAAGGGAGAGAGGGTGAACGGCACATGTTCTGAATGTTGAAACTGTAGCTGGTGCCGTGGTGCCATGGCAACGCACCTTTCACATAGCTTCAGCGGCATGTTCAGAGCAAGGTGTTGGAAGGTAATGGGAGGAGGGAGGGACAGCTGGCAGGATAACATAGGATGGATTGGCACGTACGGAGATGGAGAATGGCTCTCCCTCTCCGTCTCATCTGGCTCGTCTGTACAGAGAGTAATGAAGGGTAGAGTGGGAAATGTATTCCTCTATGGTCTCTGTCAATTACAATGGTGCCTTGTCCTCATCTCTCTCTCCCTCTAAATCTCTCTCTCCCTCTAAATCTCTCTCGCCCTCTCATATATATATATAAATCTTCCTATAAATCTTTCATTCTCTCCCTCTATATCTATCTCTTTTTCCCTCCATCAGTTGGCCATGGCCAGAGTGAAGGAGACCGGATGAATATTAAGGACTTCCAGGTGTTTGTCAGAGACTCCCTCCAGCACATTGATCTGATGAAGGGCCGACACCCCGACCTGCCTATCTTCATCATCGGACACTCTATGGTACGGTACATTCTGTAGTCTGCTCTCTGACCAAAGACTGGGGCCACTCTGTGGTACGGTACACTCTATAGTATTCAATTCTATTCAAGGGGCTTTATTGGCATGGGAAACATGTGTTAACATTGCCAAAGCAAGTGAGGTAGATAATATACAAAAGTGAAAAAAACAATAAAGGTATCTAGTATCTTCCTTGTCAAAATACTGGGGTCACGTTCATGAACTAACACTCGCCTGTGGTATGTGGTTGTCCTACCGCACTGTATTCAGATGAATGTACCAACTGTAAGTCGCTCTGGATAAGAGCGTTTGCTAAATTACCCAAATGTAAAATGTCTCCATGGTACCGTACCGTCTCTAGTTTATTCCTTGTCCAAACACTGAGGCTGTATCATTGCCAGCGGCTATGGTGTTTACCTCTCAACACAGTTCTCAGAAGTCATAGGGCCAGGGTTAGTTCGAGGCTATATCCATTACACAAACATTATACAAGGACTTCGTTCAACACACTCGGTGTGACTCAGATGACCACAGATGCTCTGACATCACAGCTCGTGCGTCTATGCTCATGGGAAACGGTGTCCTTTGAAAGTCTAGCTATGTAAATACCAACAGGGCCAAGTCAGGCCTTAAAAGGGATTTTGCGTATTTAGCGTTACAGGCCTCATTTCCCTTCCCTGCTGCTCTGCCTTTGCCTCTGTTTGCTTGTTCTGCTGTTCTGTGACTGATCTCTGCTGTAAAGCGCCTGAACAATGGAAACCACCTATAGCCTATACGTCGAGATCCTCGTTGTGATAACGTCCTTTAGATTCTCTCATGCACCACCAGCTGTGCACAATTAGACAGCCTTCCTTTAGATTTGACATGCAGTTCAAATGAGATAACTTAGCTCTACTAGGAGCGGAATAAAGGCAATTTTAGTAAATGTTTAAACAGGACGTTTTATTGGGAAGTTATTGTAATGGAAAAGCCTGTGGAGTGAGGTACGGCCTTGTATTTTACAGGCATGTTGGCCAGTTTCCCCGACACAGATTAAGCATAGTCTAAGACTAAAGGTTCTCAATGGGGAAGCTCCATTTAAAGTCCAGGACTAGGCTTAATCTGTGTCCAGCAAACCAGCCATGAATGTACAGTTGAAGTCAGAAGTTTACATACACTTAGGTTGGAGTCATTAAAACTAATTTTTCAAACACTCCACAAATTTCTTGTTAACAAACTGTAGTTTTGGCAAGTCGGTTAGGACACCTACTTTGTGCATGACACAAGTCATTTTTCCAACAATTGTTTACAGACATATTATTTAACTTAATTCACTGTATCACAATTCCAGTGGGTCAGAAGTTAACATACACTAAGTTGACTGTGCCCTTAAACAGCTTGGAAAATGCCCGAAAATGATGTCATGGCTTTATAAGCTTCTGATAGGCTAATTGACGTAATTTGAGTCAATTGGAGGTGTACCTTTGGATGTATTTCAAGGCCTCCCTTCAAACTCAGTGCCTCTTTGCTTGACAGGATGGGGAAATCAAAAGAAATCAGCCAAGACCTCAGAAAAAAAATTGTTGACCTCCACAAGTCTGGTTCATCCTTGGGAGCAATTTCCAAATGCTTGAAGGCACCACGTTCATCTGTACAAACAATAGAACGCAAGTATAAACACCATGGGACCACACAGCCATCATACCACTCAGGAAGGAGACGCGTTCTGTCTCCTAGAGATGAACATTCTTTGGTGCGAAAAGTGCAAATCAATCCCAGAACAACAGCAAAGGACCTTGTGAAGATGCTGGAGGAAACAGGTACAAAGGTATCTATATCCACAGTAAAATGAGTCCTATATCGATATAACCTCAGCAAGGAAGAAGCCACTGCTCCAAAACAGCCATAAAAAAGCCAGACTACCGTTTGCAACTGCAGATGGGGACAAAGATTGTACTTTTTCGAGAAATGTCCTCTGGTCTGATGAAACAAAAATAGAACTGTTTGGCCATAATGACCATCGTTATGTTTGGAGGAAAAAGGGGGAGGCTTGCAAGCCGAAGAACATCATCCCAACAGTGAAGCACAGGTGTGGCAGCCTCATGTTGTGGGGGTGCTTTGCTGCAGGAGGGACTGGTGCACTTCACAAAATAGATGGCATCATGAGAGAGTAACATTATGTGGATATATTGAAGCAACATCTCAAGACATCAGTCAGGAAGTTAAAGCTTGGTCACAAATGGGTCTTCCAAATGGACAATGACCCCAAACATACTTCCAAAGTTGTGGCAAAATGGCTTAAGGACAACAAAGTCAAGGTATTGGAGTGGCCATCACAAAGCCCTGACCTCAATCCTATAGAAAATGTGTGGGCAGAACTGAAAAAGCATTTGCGAGCAAGGAGGCCTACAAACCTGACTCAGTTACACCAGCTCTGTCAGGAGGAATAGAACAAAATCCATCCAACTTATTATCAGAAGCTTGTGGAAGGCTACCCAAAACGTTTCACCCAAGTTAAACAATGTAGGCAATGCTACCAAATACTAATTAAGTGTATGTAAACTTCTGACCCACTGGGAATGTGATGAAAGAAATAAAAGCTGAAATTAATCACTCTACTATTATTCTGACATTTCACATTCTTAAAATAAAGTGGTGATCCTAACTGACATAAAACAGGGAATTTTACTAGGATTAAATGTCAGGAATTGTGAAAAACTGAGTTTAGATGTATTTGGCTAAAGTGTATGTAAACTTCCGACTTCAACTGTATATGAACAAGCCATGCTTAGAACCCATTAGACTGTAATGTATGAGCAGTGTCAAATTGGGCATTTCCTGTGTCAGGGGCAAATTCCACCACCACTATTATCGACATTAAAGCCCCGAAGCCTGTGGTCTCAGTCAACACAAATGGCATGTTTCAGATTACAGAGGAGAATCTTAATCCAGAAACAGGCTAGTCCAGATACATGTGGTCCCAAATAATCCTTTACTGCAATACTTGCACTGGCAGCTGAATTTATCATGACACCAGGCGAGACCCAGATGCAGACACAGGAGGTAGATGGTTGGAGTTTTACAATATTTATTCATCCAATAGGGGAAGGCAAGAGAATGGTCGTGGACAGGCAGGATGATCAGGCAGGCAGGAAAGTAGTCCAGAGTCAGGCAGGGGTCAAAACCGTGAAGACGATCAAAAAGAGAACGGGTTAAACACGTTGGTTGACTTGACAAACATACAAGACGAACTGGCACAGAGAGACAGGAAACACAGGGATAAATACACTGGGGAAAATAAGCGACACCTGGAGAGGGTGGAGACAATCACAAGGAACAAGTGAAACAGATCAGGGCGTGACAGAATTGACTGGTGACCCTCACTGACCTCACTGCACTCAACAACAAAGTCCAGTGTACCCTCTAATCGAGGCTAAACCTTGCCCACACTGTCCACTCTTCTACTGACCGTTCACTGCGGTTCTGATTAGTGAGCAATATAGACCCTTGCTCCTTTACTGGCCAAATCCTCTCTCCGTCCCTCCTTCTCCTCCTCTCTTTCTGTATTTCCTGACCCATTCCTTCCTCCTTCCACCTCTCCTCCCCTGGCTCTGTATGTCTGGCCCTCTTCCAT
This sequence comes from Oncorhynchus kisutch, assembly GCF_002021735.2. NCBI lineage: Eukaryota > Metazoa > Chordata > Actinopteri > Salmoniformes > Salmonidae > Oncorhynchus > Oncorhynchus kisutch. The sequence continues at coordinate 50,318,308 of NC_034190.2, read as the reverse complement.
GTCCCACTTCTTCAGTGCTAGGCCTTTATGTAATGTCAGTGTGTTCGCGCCTTACATAACCACAATCAGAGTCTTCATAGTGTGAGGGGACGCAACACAATGCAAGTATTCTTTCCCTCAGTGCAAGAGGGGATGAGCTTGTGTGTTTGTTTCTGGTGGAGGCCTCTCTTGGTATAATCAATTCCTTAAAGAGCACCTCTGTTCCCAACGCTCACCCTTCCTGCCCAACCCTCCAAAGGCTTCTCTCTCTCTCTCTCTCTCCATTCATTCTTGGCTCCTTCAGTCAGGAGCCGTTACCCCAGAAAGCCTTTCTTGGTATGGGAAGGCCGTGACCCAACATGGCTCGTTTGGTGCCGATATCACTAGCAAACCCTCCAATAACAGCTCAGAACTAGCAGGGAAGATTCCCTAAATTCACTGGAGTTCACTCACTGTTTGACCAGACAGTTGAATCAGGCTGAAACTAACCCTGAATGGGATTTGACAAAACAGAATAAGCATTACTCAATCAACAACTTGTTTTTGGTCTCTCGATTAGTTAGTATAGATATAGATACATAGAGATCACCTACATAGAGACATATTTATTCAATTAAATTGTATAGTTATCGCTATATAGATTTAGCCGTGTTTGCGATGTTCAGTGCATTTGACTTTCATTTCATTCGCTGGTGGGAAATGTTTTTCTCAACAGCCCATCTCTTTAGAGGCTCACTCGATAGAGGCCCCCACTCTCATGAATATTCAAACAACTGACAAAGAGAGGGCAGACAAACACTGTTCAAACAAATTTGCCTCCCAAAAGCCCTCCACAATTATCCGTGCCAAATTGATTGATTCTAGGAAGCCGTTGCGTAACACCTAATTAGTTTACCCTTGCGTATTTGATTGAAAGGAAAACTCCATCCAAAAACTATCTTTTGATATTTGTTTCGTTGATCCATTGTTTTGTTGATATAGTCCCAACATGTTTTGCATGTCAGCACTCAAGTACTCAAGATATATTACTTTCAAAATACAGAAATGCGCTGAGTATACAAAACTCTTTCTATGACACAGACCAGGTGAATCCAGGTGAAAGCTACGATCCCTTATTGATGTCACTTGTTAAATCCACGTCAATCAGTGTAGATGAAGGGGAGGAGATGGGTTAAAGAAGGACTTTTAAAGGGGGTGCAACTCAATATTAGGAAGGTGTTCATAATGTTTGGTATATACACAGTGTATAGCCGGTATGAGCCGTGCACGGGTTTCTCGTTTCGTTCATGTTATTCAATTGTTACCGTACACCTGCAACAAAGATAGTGTAAGGGTCGACGCTGGTAAAGACAAAGATAGTGTAAGGGTCGACGCTGGTAAAGACAAAGATAGTGTAAGGGTCGACGCTGGTAAAGACAAAGATAGCTCAGATGTGCGAGTGCCTTTTGAATTGTATTTCTGTATTTTGAAAGTTCTAGATCTTGAAAACTTCATTGCTGACATGCAAAACATTTTGGGATATCAGCAATGGATTAATGAAACAAATACCAAATGATAGTTTTTGGGTGGAGTTTTCCTTTAAATCACAAAAGACGTCATCGTTTCTCCATCCTTTTTCTTCAGGGTGGAGCCATCTCAATTCTGACGGCGTGTGCACGACCGAGCGACTTTGCCGGCGTGGCTCTGATCGCTCCTATGGTCAGGATGAACCCAGAGTCTGCCACGCCCTTCAAGGTGGGTTTTGCCCATAGAAATAGGCTTTTCTTCCTATCCACTCATTACCCACCTATTCTTTAACGGGGATGCCCGTTCTAGGAATTCTATTTCTGGGGTTTCACCTGCACCCAGTCCCCTCACATTTAGCCTGTCACCAATGTTAACCACTCCATTAATCCCTTTAACGACCACTGACCTGAGCTGTATTAGCTCTCCATTACATGCCTTTGTAATCTCTGTGGTTGTTCCTCTTTGTTCTGCAGGTGTTCCTGGTTAAAGTCGCAAATCACATTGTGCCCAGTCTCACTCTGGGCTTGATTAAGTCTAAATGGATTTCACGGGACCAAACACAGGTAGGTCTGGTCTATGGAATGTGTGTGTGCATCCTCAGCTCCACAATAGAGGCTTGACTGAGATCCAGATCGTCCAGCTCTCTGTTTTGAACCGGTCGGGAATTGGCGACAGAGAGAAAAAAAATGCTGCACTTCCACGCATTTTGCCATGGCTATTTCTGTGTTCTTATGCTCAGACATTAATACAAAACCAATGCGGATCCCAGTCGGTGCCTTGCGTGCCCTGTCAGTAATCCAACCATGCCAAAAATACTCCTAAATTCATCGTTTTGGGACTTTTCGATTCTCCCTGACAGTCTAGCTTTCTTTTTGGTGATTTCTAGGTGTCAAAGGTTATATTATTCAAAAATATATAGATCAATTGTATTTTCTACAATGAGTGCTTTGAGAAACTATTCGTACCCCTTGACTTATTCTACATTTTGTTGTGTTAAAGCCTGAATTCCAAATGGATTTGAGCAAATGTTAGTAAAATGAAATACAGAAATCTCATTTACATAAGTATTTACACCCCTGATTCAATACATGTTATTATCACCTTGGGCTGTTGGAAAGCAAACTGAATTCAGTTTTCCTCTAGGATTTTGCCTGTGCTTAGATCTATTCAGTTTATTTCAAATATAAAAAATCTCCCTTAATCCTTGGCGATGACAAGCTTAACATGATGCAGCCACCACCATCCTTAAAAATATGAAGGGTGGTACTCAGTGATGTGTTGCTGGATTTTTGCAGTTTTACTTTACTTTATTGCAAACTGGATGGATATTTTGGAATATTTGTATTCTGTACATGCTTCCTTTTCACTCTTGTCTTTTAGGTTAGTATTGTGGGGTAACTACAACGTTGTTGATCCGTCCTCAGTTTTCTACTGTCACAGCCATTAGACTCTGTAACCGTTTTAAAGTCACCATTGGCCTTATGGTGAAATCACTGAGCTGTTTCCTTCCTCTCCGGCAACTGAGTTAGGAAGGTCTCCTGAATATTTGTAGTGACTGGTTGTATTGATACACCATCCAAAGTGTAATTAGTGACTTCACCATGCTCAAAGGGATATTCAATATCTGCTTTCTGTATTTTTACCCATCTACCAATAAGTGTCCTTCTTTGCGAGGCATTGGCAAACCTCAACAGTCTTTGTGGTGGAATCTGTGTTTGAAATTCACTGCTTGACTGAGGGACCTTTACAGATAATTTGGTTGTGTGGGTTACAGTGATGATGTAGTCATTCAAAAATCATGTTATACACTATTATTGCACACTGAGTAATTCCATTCCACTTATGTGACTTATTTAGGCTTGCCATAACAAAGGGGTTGAATACCTATTGATTTAAGACATTTCAGCTTTTCATTAGTAAAAAATCTTTGAAAAACACAATTCCACTTTCACATTACGGGGTATTGTGTGTAGGCCAGTGACACAATCTCAATAGAATCTATTTTAAATTCAGGCTGGAACACAACAAAACGTGGAAAAAGTCAAGGGGCGTGACTAATGAAGGTACTTTCTGTCTAGTTTTAGTCGTTTAACTTTACACTGAAAGCGTTTTTCTATCCCGAAAATGTATTTAGAAAAAGGTTGAAAGTTTTTATTTTGGTGTGGCGGCAACAATTTAGCAGCGACCCACCACCATATCTGATATATCAGGCCATATCCTATACAGTAGTATGCACATCATGGGTCAATATTGAGAAATGCCAAGCGCCCTATGGGTTACTATCAGTGAACATCTAAGGGAAATGGTCACTCAACAGTCACTTCCTTTACCCTGCAGGTGGAAGCATATGACACTGACGAGTTGATCTATCACGGTGGGGTACGTGTGTCATTTGCCATGCAGATGATAGGCGCGTCGGAGCGGATCGAGAGAGTGATCCCCGCCATCACCTGGCCCTTCCTGCTTCTCCACGGCGACGTCGACAAGCTGTGTGACATCGGAGGGTCCCAGATGATGTTTGACAAGGCCCAGAGCACGGACAAGAAGATCAAGGTGGGACTAGCACCAGAGCCATATATTTAGATCAAATATATTTAGATAAATATATGGTATGGTTAAATATACACTACCGTTCAAAAGTTTGGGGTCTCTTAGAAATGTCCTTGTTTTTGAGAGGCCCATTATCAGCAGCCATCGCTCCTGTGTTCCAATGGCACGTTGTGAAGGCTAATTGATCATCAGAAAACCCTTTTGCAATTATGTTAGCACAGCTGAAAACTGTACTGCTTAAAGAAGCAATAAAACTGGCCTTCTTTAGACGAGATGAGTATCTGGAGCATCAGCATTTGTGGGTTTGATGATCAATTAGCCTTTTAAAATGATAAACTTGGATTAGCTAACACAACGTGCCATTGGAACACAGGAGTGATGGTTGCTGATAATGGGCCTCTGTACGCCTATGTAGATATTCATTTTTTTTTCTTTTTTCTGCCGTTTCCAGCTACAATAGTCATTTACAACATTAACACTATCTACACGGTATTTCTGATCAATTTGATGTTATTTTAATGGACAAAATATGTGCTTTTCTTTCAACAACAAGGACATTTCTAAGTGACCCCAAACTTTTGAACGGTAGTGTATGTCTCTGACTAGCCCTGCACAGGCCGAAACAGAAATGTCGACAGACCTGAATAGCTCAGACACTGAGTCATACAAACTGATATAGACAAGCCAGTATATTTAGAATGGACACCATCTTATCTGCTCTTGAACTTCTCTTTTTCATTTCATTCTCTATTTGTTTAACTGGCTGTTCCAAGTCCATACATCATCATCACTTGTCACACTAAAGAGAGGGGGAACAGAGAGGGTGAGAAATAGGGAACACAGAGAGGTAACAGATAGAGCTTATCGTGTGTGTTCTCTCTCTTTCAGGTATATGACGGAGCATACCATGCCCTGCACCATGAACTCCCAGAGACTGCAGCGTCAGTGCTCAAGGAAGTCACCGGCTGGATCTCCGAGCGTCTCCCTGCGTCTCCTTCTCAGGGGTCCTAGTCTCCTCTTCCTCTGCACCCCCCCCATCCCAACCAACCCTGCCCTCCATGCTGTATTACCACTGTATGAACCTCAAACCTTTCTACATTTGTACTGACCATTTGAAATACTAATGCCAACTTGTCAGTAATCTTTGGACCGCTAGGGCCATTGTAGGGAAGTCCTGATTTACCAGGCTCTACATTAGGAACAACAGCTGTGCCCCAGATGCCAGGCAGCAGGTCATAGTACATATATCAGCCATGTCTCCCTGTACTGAGTTCAAAGAGAGCCATGCTGAGAGCTGGGCCAAGCGCAATTCACAGAGGCATTTTTGTAATTTGTAACCACGGTGATCACCAGGCCGACAGAAACGTGTTGAATTCCCCCCATGCTGCGGCGCTCCCTTTTGTGTGTTGCCGTGGAGACAACTGGCCTTTGTTCTCCCCTCCATATCTCAGATCTTCTGATCATAGAGTCAAACATCTTGGACTTTTTTGAACGCCCCCAGACTGCTGCCCCCAATGGTTATTTGTCAGAACTGCAGGTTTTTGGTGGCTGCAGCCCAAGACCAGAAGCTGAAGCCCGTTACCATGGCAGCATCTCAGAAAAAAAAAGGTTGAATCCATTGGAGCGCCACTGTAAAACGAGGCATGCTGTGACCCATTATACAGTAGATGCAGTGTACAGACAAAGGCATCACTTCGCTGCAGTTGACTCTGCATTTATGAAGCTGACAGGGCCTTAGGGTACCACCTGCAACATCAACATTTATGGGTGTTCCCCATAGTCTGCATTGGACTAATACAGATTACAATGTATTGTTATGAGTGGAAAGCCCACCTATCTTGTTACATTTATGATTGATGCTTACTGGCCAATCGGATGAAAGCTCTCTTATATTGTTTGAGTGTCAGATTGACTTGACAGATGGCCCCGGCATGGAACACATAGTTATCGTGCTGGAGCTAGTCCGTCTTTGTGTGGTTAACAAACTGTCAATAAACAGCAGAAAGAGAGAAGGTCGTGGTTTCCTTCTTCCCACGCCAACATCAATCAACGAGGAGCTGACAGAAACAAGATGGGACTTATCAGGTACGGTAAAGTAGATAACTGTGGTGACGTTAACTGTGAAGCTAACGTACTGAAGAGGCTAGCTGGTCAACTCTAAGGAGCCAACACAACACTGGTGTCGGAAGTGCTTCATTTTATACTTTTATTTAAAGGTCCCGAATAGTGAAAATCATGTTTTTCATCAAATATTCAGATGAAACAAGTTCATAGTAGGTTGACCCAAGTATGAAAAATGACTATCTGGTACATTGACAAAGTTGATCATAGAGTTACTGGTCCCCTCCCCCCATGTCAAACGCATGGATTCAGGAGGCAGGTGGTACTTCCGGCTTTATGCAACATCACATAAAGCCAGACATTTTATACACCAATGGTAGTGTCCTGTAATCTTAACTAATTGAAATATGTAAATACGCCTTAAAACCATCATCGCGTGTGCACATCATACAGCTTTGTTTACAAACCGTAAGATAGCTTCAAGCAGAACGTGAAAGCGAGTCAGTCTCCAGTCACAAATATGATGACTTGCAAGTCGACTTTGACTTTAACACCAATGACTCGTGACTTGACTTGGACTTTAGACTTTTGACTCGAACTGACTTGATACCCTCCCCAAGCCCAAATGTTAAAAATGATGCTATTAAAACAAGTGTGCAGCGCATCAACTCTCTTTAAGAAGTTCAGATTACAGTTTGAATCGGACAGCAGTCAATCAAATTGTAGCAGCTGAGAAAAAGTTGCGTGTGGCAGTGCAGAGGAATGTCGGTGGGTGAATTCAGTCGGAGCCTTTGGAAAGATGATACCCCAAATTATTATTTTCGAATATAAATAGTCAACAAAAAACGGATTGCAACTTGCAAAACATGCGGGAAGAAAATTACAGACGGAGGAGCAACAATTTCCAACTTTGTTCGACATTTGAAGCTGCACAAAGAACAGTAAGTCGCGGCTAATATAGCCGACAGCTATATATATATTTATAACTTTGCTTGTGTAGCATGTAGGCTAACGTAACGTTAAATCAATGAACCTCCACACAGTCAGTCAGTGCGGGAACGTGATCATTGCACCCAAGATTGAGCATACGCTAGCCTACTCTAACCACACACAGAGAGGGTGTGTGTGTGTGTGTGTTGGGCGATTGTGTACAAGCCTACCTCGCCCGATTGCGATCCTCGATAGTCGATCGCTATGGGGGGTCTTTCTCATGGATACCAATGTATTTCCATGGAATTATGTTTATTTGGAAAGTAATAAATATATATTTTTTAAATGAATGTAAATGTAATATACTAACTATTACTCTTGTTAAAAATACGAAATGGTATTACATTTAGTGAAGAGCACATTATGACCTGTTTAGGACTCGAAACTCAAAGTTTAGGACTTGGGACTTGAGTGCTAAGACTTGAGACTTACTTGTGACTTGTAAAACAATGACTTGGTCCCACCTCTGCTGGTAACTAACCTCTTCATCTGGGTTGTGTCTTTTAGCTAGCAAGCTACTTACCAGCATGGTAAAAAAGCACACTGTGTTGTAACTGAATGCCATAGTGTTCATTTAAAATGGAACTGACAGCTTTTAAGCAACATGAAAACGTATTAAAATCTGTTCATATGCTCCCCAGGAAGAATATTACACTTAAAAAAAAAAATCTGACAAGCGAGCACTTAGATATGTTAATTTTCACATTTTGATAAATTCATAGAATGTTTGGGAATGACATATAGTAACTAATAAACGATGGTGAATAGTAGCCGGCTCCAATGCATGCTTGTTCCAACACACGTTTTGACAACTGAATGGGAACTAGCCTGCCTGCCCGCCCATTTGATCGATACCAAATACATTTGACTGACAACTAAGAGATATGCTAACTGTGGATAACAGTCATTTAAGTTCAGCATAAGTAGCTAGCAAAACGATTCACATATTGGCAGTAAACCAAATGACACCTGCACCTCTAGCTGTAGCCACCGAAAAAAAGTTGGTCACTCACCCACTGCTCCAGTGACATCTTCCTAGCAGCTAGCTAGCTAACGGCTCCGTGATTTTAGCTTGCTAAATAAATAGCTAGCTACATAAATAGATACTCTAGCTCAGGGGTGCCAAACTCAATCAGAGCACAGGTCATATTGAAAAAACACAATGAATTCATGGGCCAGACTTAGCCTATTTGTTATAAATAAAACATGAAACTATGACCTAAACTGGCCATTGTTTTATAAGAAAAATATGTCCCTTTATAATGTCCACTTATGTACACAGGAGGCTGTATATACAGTTGAAGTCGGAAGTTTACATAGGTTAGGTTGGAGACGTTACAACTCGTTTTTCAACCACCACACATTTCTTGTTAACAAACCATAGTTTTGGCAAGTCGGTTAGGGCATCTACTTTGTGCATGACACAAGTCATTTTGCCAACAATTGTTTACAGACAGATTATTTAATTTATAATTCACTGTATCACAATTCCAGTGGGTCAGAAGTTTACATACACAAAGTTGACTGTGCCTTTAAACATCTTGGAAAAATCTGGAAAATGATGTCATGGCTTTAGAAGCTTCTGATAGGTTAATTGACATAATTTGAGTCAATTGGAGGTGTAGCTGTGGATGTATTTCAAGGCCTACCTTCAAACTCAGTGCCTCTTTGCTTGACCTCATGGGAAAATCAAAAGAAATCAGCCAAGACCTCAGAAAACAAATTGTGGACCTCTACAAGTTTTGTTCATCCTAGGGAGCAATTTCCAAATGCCTGAAGGTACCACGTTCATCTGTACAAACAATAGTATGCAAGTATAAACACCATGGGACCACACAGCCGTCATACCACTGAGGGAGGGGACCAGTTACTACTGGTCTATGGTTAGCAACTGCACATGGGGACAAAGATTGTACTTTTTGGAGAAATGTCCTCTGGTCTGATGAAACAAAAATAGAACTGTTTGGCCATAATGGCCATCGTTATGTTTGGAGGAAAAAGGGGGAGGCTTGCAACCTGAAGAACACCATCCCAACCATGAAGCAAGGGGGTGACAGCATCATGTTGTGGGGGTGCTTTGCTGCAGGAGGGACTGGTGCACTTCACAAAATAGATGGCATCACGAGGGAGGAAAATGATGTGAATATATTGAAGCAACATCTCAAGATATCAGTCAGGAAGTTAAAGCATACTTCCAAAGTTGTGGCAAAATGGCTTAAGGACAACAAGGTCAAGGTATTGGAGTGGCCATCACCTCAATCCAATAGAACATTTGTGGGCAGAACTGAAAGAGCGTGTGTGAGCAAGGAGACCTACAAACCTGACTCAGTTACACCAGCTCTGTCAGGAGAAATGGGCCAAAATTCACCCAACCTATTGTGGGAAGCTTGTGAAAGGCTACCTGAAACATTTGATCCAAGTTCAACTATTTAAAGGCAATGCTACCAAATTCTAATTGAGTGAATGTAAACTTCTGACCCACTGGGAATGTGATGAAAGAAATAAAAGCTTGAATAAATCATTCTCTCTACTATTATTCTGGCATTTCACATTCTTAAAATAAAGTGGTGAACCTAACTGACCTAAGACAGGGAATTTCTAATAGGATTAAATGTCAGGAATTGTGAAAAACGGAGTTTAAATGTATTTGGCTATGGTGTATGTAAACTTCCGACTTCAACTGTAGCCTTTTAACATATGTAAACAAAAGAAGCGAAATAATATTTGCCGACCTCTTGCTGCTAATTAAAAAATATTTAATAACTCCAAATAACAAAAACCTAGCTATAGGTTGTTGTAACATTTGTGTGCACTGCATGGATCAACAGTGCAGTTGCATGGTGCTGTAAAAAATGTGTTGTTGTTGAGTAGCAAGGCTGATGCTCAAATGTTGCTGTAACATACATGTTTCTCCTCGTTTTGTTTTATGGGTTATTAAATGTCAAGCTTCGAAAACCAAAGCTAGACTGCAACATTTCAGTAGCCTAGCTAGGACAGTGGCATGTGTCTTCACATTCCCTCCACTGGGACACACGAAGCAGTGCAATTGTTGTTGAATTCACCAATGTGAGACTTGCGATCATTGCCATTGCTTGTATGCAGTGACGACCTGTCATTCAGGGCAGGTGGGGTAGAGCCCCACATTTTTTGCAAAGCAAAATAATATAGATATATAGATATATTTTTGGTCTTGCCTGCTTTGCATGTTATTTTGGCATTAATACATGTCACATATCAGTTTGAAAACAATGTAAAAAATAATATATATAATTGAGATAATACACATACTCTTTTCGGTTTTCTTGAGTAAGCCAGCTCCAAAATGCAGGTAGGACAGTGGCATGTGTCTTCACATTCCCTCCACTGGGACACACGAAGCAGTGCAATTGTTGTTGAATTCACCAATGTGAGACTTGCGATCATTGCCATTGCTTGTATGCAGTGACGACCTGTCATTCAGGGCAGGTGGGGTAGAGCCCCACATTTTTTGCAAAGCAAAATAATATAGATATATAGATATATTTTTGGTCTTGCCTGCTTTGCATGTTATTTTGGCATTAATACATGTCACATATCAGTTTGAAAACAATGTAAAAAATAATATATATAATTGAGATAATACACATACTCTTTTCGGTTTTCTTGAGTAAGCCAGCTCCAAAATGCAGGTGTTTCAGCCTAGCTCGATGCTTTCTGTGGTGGGGGGGCGAGCCAGCAAAAAATAGGAGCATTGCGCCGTGATTGACTCAGTGTTGTGTCATTCATGGGGACAGTACGTCATCGTGAAGTTTATGTCCTTAGTAAAGGTAGACATCCAACATTTCAGCCCTTTGGGTCCTGCCATAGTGTTATATTACAAGTGTCCTTCCAAGAAGGTCATTGGCCACAGATAAAATGACGTCAAATCACGTTATATGTACAGTAGCTTTGATTGGACTGATCATGTCAACACCCAGTGGTTAGAGCATTGAGCCAGTAACCGAAAGGTTGCTGGATCAAATCCCCGAGCTGACAAGGTAAAAAAAAAGCTGTCGTTCTGCCCCTGAGCAAGGCAGTTAACCCACTGTTACCCGGGCGCCGAAGACGAGGATGACGATTAAGGCAGCCCCCCGTACCCCTCTGATTCAGAAGGGTTGGGTTAAATGAGGAAGACACATTTCAATTGAAGGCATTCAGTTGTAGAACTGACTAGTGTGGTGGAAATTCTAATCAACAACAAGGAGAGACAAGGTCAATCACCAATCAGGATATTACTTTATTCAAAACGTATTAAGTAGAAAAGCATAGGTCAATTGCTTCTATAATGATGAGGCTGGTCGGCTCAACACTTCCAAGTGTTGTGGCGAGTAGCTCTGACATGCAAGGAATACAAAATATATATTTTTATTTATTTTTTTATTTTACCTTTATTTAACCAGGTAGGCAAGTTGAGAACAAGTTCTCATTTACAATTGCGACCTGGCCAAGATAAAGCAAAGCAGTTCGACAGATACAACGACACAGAGTTACACATGGAGTAAAACAAACATACAGTCAATAATACAGTATAAACAAGTCTATATACAATGTGAGCAAATGAGGTGAGAAGGGAGGTAAAGGCAAAAAAGGCCATGGTGGCAAAGTAAATACAATATAGCAAGTAAAACACTGGAATGGTAGTTTTGCAATGGAAGAATGTGCAAAGTAGAAATAAAAATAATGGGGTGCAAAGGAGCAAAATAAATAAATAAATAAAAATTAAATACAGTTGGGAAAGAGGTAGTTGTTTGGGCTAAATTATAGGTGGGCTATGTACAGGTGCAGTAATCTGTGAGCTGCTCTGACAGTTGGTGCTTAAAGCTAGTGAGGGAGATAAGTGTTTCCAGTTTCAGAGATTTTTGTAGTTCGTTCCAGTCATTGGCAGCAGAGAACTGGAAGGAGAGGCGGCCAAAGAAAGAATTGGTTTTGGGGGTGACCAGAGAGATATACCTGCTGGAGCGTGTGCTACAGGTGGGAGATGCTATGGTGACCAGCGAGCTGAGATAAGGGGGGACTTTACCTAGCAGGGTCTTGTAGATGAAATGGAGCCAGTGGGTTTGGCGACGAGTATGAAGCGAGGGCCAGCCAACGAGAGCGTACAGGTCGCAATGGTGGGTAGTATATGGGGCTTTGGTGACAAAACGGATTGCACTGTGATAGACTGCATCCAATTTGTTGAGTAGGGTATTGGAGGCTATTTTGTAAATGACATCGCCAAAGTCGAGGATTGGTAGGATGGTCAGTTTTACAAGGGTATGTTTGGCAGCATGATTGAAGGATGCTTTGTTGCGAAATAGGAAGCCAATTCTAGATTTAACTTTGGATTGGAGATGTTTGATATGGGTCTGGAAGGAGAGTTTACAGTCTAACCAGACACCTAAGTATTTGTAGTTGTCCACGTATTCTAAGTCAGAGCCGTCCAGAATAGTGATGTTGGACAGGCGGGTAGGTGTAGGTAGCAATCGGTTGAAGAGCATGCATTTAGTTTTACTTGTATTTAAGAGCAATTGGAGGCCACGGAAGGAGAGTTGTATGGCATTGAAGCTTGCCTGGAGGGTTGTTAACACAGTGTCCAAAGAAGGGCCGGAAGTATACAGAATGGTGTCGTCTGCGTAGAGGTGGATCAGAGACTCACCAGCAGCAAGAGCGACCTCATTGATGTATACAGAGAAGAGAGTCGGTCCAAGAATTGAACCCTGTGGCACCCCCATAGAGACTGCCAGAGGTCCGGACAGCAGACCCTCCGATTTGACACACTGAACTCTATCAGAGAAGTAGTTGGTGAACCAGGCGAGGCAATCATTTGAGAAACCAAGGCTGTCGAGTCTGCCGATGAGGATGTGGTGATTGACAGAGTCGAAAGCCTTGGCCAGATCAATGAATACGGCTGCACAGTAATATTTCTTATCGATGGCGGTTAAGATATCGTTTAGGACCTTGAGCGTGGCTGAGGTGCACCCATGACCAGCTCTGAAACCAGATTGCATAGCAGAGAAGGTATGGTGAGATTCGAAATGGTCGTTTGTTGACTTGGCTTTCGAAGACCTTAGAAAGGCATGGTAGAATAGATATAGGTCTGTAGCAGTTTGGGTCAAGAGTGTCCCCCCCTTTGAAGAGGGGGATGACCGCAGCTGCTTTCCAATCTTTGGGAATCTCAGACGACACGAAAGAGAGGTTGAACAGGCTAGTAATAGGGGTGGCAACAATTTCGGCAGATAATTTTAGAAAGAAAGGGTCCAGATTGTCTAGCCCGGCTGATTTGTAGGGGTCCAGATTTTGCAGCTCTTTCAGAACATCAGCTGAATGGATTTGGGAGAAGGAGAAATGGGGAAGGCTTGGGCGAGTTGCTGTTGGGGGTGCAGTGCTGTTGACCGGGGTAGGAGTAGCCAGGTGGAAAGCATGGCCAGCCATAGAAAAATGCTTATTGAAATACTCAATTATGGTGGATTTATCAGTGGTGACAGTGTTTCCTATCTTCAGTGCAGTGGGCAGCTGGGAGGAGGTGTTCTTATTCTCCATGGACTTTACAGTGTCCCAGAACTTTTTTGAGTTAGTGTTGCAGGAAGCAAATTTCTGCTTGAAAAAGCTAGCCTTGGCTTTTCTAACTGCCTGTGTATAATGGTTTCTAGCTTCCCTTGATAGAAAAGTCTTCTTAGTCTTTTTCACAAACAACAGCTGTATGGAATGGGTCACAAGGTGAAACTTGATATATGAGAAAGGAGTATACCGCCAGATAGCATTTGCTATGAAGACTGTTTTTATTGTTTAGCCTGGCAGCTTAGATGAGGCTCCGATGTCTTTCCTGGTACTTCATTGCACAGAAACACCAATTCATTCTATGGCATAAATCAATTGTCAACTCCAGATACTCCCATCTCAAGTAAAACCCCTTCATGACCACACACCTGGACAAGCTCACTGAGGGGAGTGAGCCTCTAGGTCATACACTCCCCCAGGATAGGTGCGACATCAGAGATGACATACAATGGTTCCAGACACTACCCCACATATCTTTTCTCAGACCTTATCTCCCCCAAGGAGGGAGTGACTGGCTCACAGACATTGTGGAGACAAGTACATGGTTCCCCATCAATCACGCCATCCCTTCACATGGTTGAGAATAGGTAAAGACACATTCACATATGAAGACAAATGTTCCCTCCTGTCCTCTTCTCTTTCTGATATTCTGCATAGCACCATAGACATGTGGAAGACACGCCTGACTTCCCCCCTCTCTGGGCCCCAGGTGACTGAGCCCCAGCTGAGGGAGGAAGTGCAACTGCCAACACCAGAGTCCGAAGGGATACATTCCAATAACAAGCATATCATATATGCATATTATGCAGATAAGACATCTTAATGATCTATGTTTCCTAACTAATTTGGATTCTTCCGCCACACTAGGTATCCCCTTTCCCTTTCCCTTTTTGTACTTTAAAAGTCTTAGCTAGCAGTCATCATCATGAGTCGACAATCTACTGGCAAATCCGTTTTAATCCTTGTCATATGACGAAAAATAATTAAGAGAAATTATAGATAAAACGTCTCGGTGCACGTTAACATAGACAGGCCTCAAACTCCTCTAGCTCCACAATGAGATAGCCACCCTGCCAGCTTAGTGGAGTCTGCCACTAGCATAGTCAGTGTAGTCAGCTCAGCGATCCCCATTGAGACCGTGTCTGTGCCTCGATCTAGGTTGGGCAAAACTAAACATGGTGGTGTTCGCCTTAGCAATCTCACTGGAATAAAGACCTCCTCCATTCCTGTCATTATTGAAAGAGATTGGGTGACTTAATGTTAGATCCCTCACTTCCAAGGCAGTTATAGTCAATGAACTAATTAGTGTTCATAATCTTGATGTGATTGGCCTGACTTAAACATGACTTAAGCCTGATGAATTGACTTTGTTAAATGAGGCCTCTCCTCCTGGTTACACTAGTGACCACATCCCCCACGCATCCCGCGAAGGCAGAGGTGTTGCTAACATTTACAAAAGCAAATTTCAATTTACAAAAAAAAGAAAAAGACTGCGTTTTTGTCTTTTGCGCTTCTGGTCATAGAATCTATGCAGCCTACTCAATCACTTTTTATAGCTACTGTTTACAGGCCTCCTGGGAGGTGTAGAGCATTCCTCTCTGAGTTGTTTTTCCTCATAATCCTGGACTATTGGACCATCATTTAATTACGTTTGCAATCGCAACAAAGAATTTGCTCACACCCCAACCAAGGATCATCAAAAGCCTTGCAATAAATTCTCGGACAACACAAAGATTCCTAGATGCCCTTCCAGACTCCCTGCACCTACCCATGGATGTCAGAGTACAAAAATCAGTTAACCACCTACCTGAGGAACTAAATTTAACCTTGCGTAATACCCTAGATGCAGTCACACCCCTAAAAACAAAAAACATTTGTCATAAGAAACTAGCTCCCTGGTATACAGAAAATACCAGAGCCCTGAAGCAAGCTTCCAGAAAATTGGAATGGAAATGGCGCTACACCAAACTGGAAGTCTTCCGACTATCTTGGAAAGACAGTACCGTGCAGTATCGAAGAGACCTCACTGCTGCTCGATCATCCTATTTTTCTAACTTAATTGAGGAGAATAAGAACAATCCAAAATGTATTTTTGATACTGTCGCAAAGCTAACTAAAAATCAGCATTCCCCAAGAGAGGATGGCTTTCACTTCAGCAATGATAAATTCATGAACTTCTTTGATGAAAACAAATTACGGACTCCTCTTTAAATCTGCGTATTTCTCCAAAGCACAGTTGTCCTGAATCTGCACAACACTTGCCAGGACCAAGGATCAAGGGAGACACTCAAGTTTTTTAATACTATATCTCTTGACACCGTGATGAAAATAGTCTTGGCCTCTAAACCTTCAAGCTGTATACTGGACCCTATTCCAACTAAACTAAACCATTCTTCTCTAATTTAATTTTAAAAACTGTTGCTCAGCAACTCACTGCCTTCCTGAAGACAAACAATGTATACGAAATGCTTCAATCTGGTTTTAGACCCCATCATAGCACTGAGACTGTACTCGTGAAGGTGGTAAATTACCTTTTTAATGGCGTCAGACCAATGCTCTGCATCTGTCCTCGTGTTCCTAGACCTTAGTGCTTCTTTTGATACCATCGATCACCACATTCTTTTGGAGAGATTGGAAACCCAAATTGGTCTACACGGACAAGTTCTGGCCTGGTTTAGATCTTATCTGTCAGAAAGATATCAGTTTGTCTCTGTGGAAATCAACTGACAAATCAACTGTAAATGTCGGTGTTCCTCAAGGTTCTGTTTTCGGACCACTATTGTTTTCACTGTATATTTTACCTCTTGGAGATGTCATTCGGGAAAAATAATGTTAACTTTCACTGCTATGCGGACATTACACAGCTGTACATTTCGATGAAACATGGTGAAACCCCAAAATTGCCCTGCTTGGAAGCCTATGTTTCAGACATAAGGAAGTGGATGGTGGCAAATGTTTTACATTTAAAACCTGACAAAACAGAGGTGCTAGTTCTAGGTCCCAAGAAACAAAGAGATCTTCTGTTGGATCTGACAATTAATCTTGATGGTTCAGTCATCTCAAATAAAACTGTGAAGGACCTCTGCTTTACTCTGGACCCTGATCTCTCTTTTTACGAACATATCAAGAATATTTCAAGGACAGCTTTTTTCCATCTTCGTAACACTGCAAAAATCTGAAACGTTCTGTCCAAAAATGATGCAGAAAAATGAATCCATGCTTTTGGCACTTTTAGATTAGACTACTGCAATGCTCTACTTTCCGGCTACCCGGATAAAGCACTAAATAAACATCAGTTAGTGCTAAACACGGCTGCCAGAATCTTGAATAGAACCAAAAAACGTGATCATATTATTCCAGTGCTAGCCTCTCTACACTGGCTTCCTGTTAAGGCTAGGGCTGATTTCAAGGTTTTACTGCTAACCCACAAAGCATTACATAGGCTTGCTCCTACCTACATGCCTACATGTACGCTACAGTCACAAGACACAGCCCTCCTTATTGTTCCTAGAATTTCTAAGCAAACAGCTGGAGGCAGGGCTTTCTCCTATAGAGCTCCATTTTCATGGAATGGTTTGCCTATCCCTGTGAGAGATGCAGACTCGGTCTCGACCTTTAAGTCTTTATTGACGACTCATCTATTCAGTACTTCCTACGATTGAGTGTAGTCTGGCCCAGGGGTGTGAAGGTGAACAAAAAGGCACCGGAGCAACAAACCGCCCTTGCTGTCTCTGCCTGGCCGGTTCCCCTCTTTCCACTGGTATTCTCTGCCTCTAACCTTATTACGGGGGCTGAGTCACTGGCTTACTGGTGCTCTTCCATGCCGTCCCTAGGAGGGGTGCGTCACTTGAGTGGGTTGAGTCACTGACGGGATCTTCCTGTCCAGGTTGGCACCCCCCTTGGGTTCATACCGTGGGGGATATCTTCATGGGCTATACTCGGCCTTGTCTCAGGGTAGTAGGTTGGTGGTTGAAGATATCACTCTTGTGGTGTGGGGGCTGTGCTTTGGCAAAGTGGGTGGGGTTATATCCTGCCTGTTTAGCCCTGTCCGGGGGTATCGTCAGACAGAGCCACAGTGTCTCCCGACCCCTCCTGTCTCAGCCAGTCTGGAGTATTTCTCCTGTCTCATCCGGTGTCCTGTGTGAATTTAAGTATGCTCCCTCTAATTCTCTCTGTCCCTTTTATCTCTTTCTCCCTCTCCCTCTCTTTCTCTCTTATCTCGGAGGACCTGAGCCCTAGGAACATGCCTCAGGACTGCCTGGCCTGATGACTGCTTGCTGTCCCCAGTCCACCTGGTCATGCTGCTGCTCCAGTTTCAACTGTTCTGCCTGCGGCTATGGAACCCTGACCTGTTCACTGGACGTGCTACCTTGTCCCGGACTGCACCTGCTGTCTCTAACTCTGAATGATTGGCTATGAAAAGTCAACTGACGTTTACTCCTGAGGTGCTGACCTGTTGCATCCTCTACAACCGCTGTGATTATTATTATCTGACCCTGCTGGTCACCTATGAACATTTGAACATCTTGGCCATGTTGTGTTATAATCTCCACCCGGCACAGCCAGAAGAGGACTGGCCACCCCTCAGAGCCTGGTTCCTCTCTAGGTTTCTTCCTAGGTTCTGGCCTATCTAGGAGTTTTAGGAGTCTAGGAGTTTTTCCTAGCCACCATGCTTCTATACCTGCATTGCTTGCTGTTGGGGGTTTTAGGCTGGGTTTCTGTACAGCACTTTGAGATATCAGCTGATGTACGAAGGGCTATATAAATCAATTTGATTTGATAGTAAGCTGTTAGTAGCCCATGTGCCTCACCCTAATAATTTGGTTTCATTTGATTTCACCTAATGTTACTGTTCTGACTTGGTGGTGCTGCACATGTAGCTCATAACCTGTTTTTGAGAAATGTCATCTAATATTGTAAGAGGTTTCATTGTCTGCTTATATGCCCCCTTTTTTTAATCCTATGGTTCTGACTTGGTGTACAGGGAAAATACTGTAAAAGCAGCCCATGTTCTGCATTCTGTCGCTGTACATTTCAAAAGTGCTGAACACAGTTATGTTGTTGCTCACTCATTAATATTTTAAATGAAAATACAGAATGCCTATTATCCACTCATCGTTCCCTCATGCCATAGTTTGTACATCTCAATTGTCAGTAGAAACTGCATTTGTTTAAGCAAGTCACCCATATCAGCTATGTTTTTAAAAAAGTCAGTAAACAAGCCTGAATGAATTGTTTCGCTGCCAGACAAGGCTCCGCTGATAGCCAGGTGTAGCGGTGGTAAGGATTCAATCCATTGTGCTGAAAAGAAAGCTCTGCTGTTGGCGGCAGGGTAGCCTAGTGGTTAGAGTGTTGGACTAGTAACTGGAAGGTTCCAAGTTCAAATCCCTGAGCTGTCGTTCTGCCCCTTAACAGGCAGTTAACCCACTGTTCCTAGGCCCTCATTGAAAATAAGAATTTGTTCTTAACTGACTTGCCTAGTTCATTATTATTAATTTTTTTACCTTTATTTATGTCGGCCCTAACAGTTTGTGGGCACCGCTTGTCGCCGTTATAGTGGAATTAATGTAGTGTCTTGGCTGGCATGCTGCTAAACATTTGTATTTATTTTTTTCCCCCAATAAGATAGATTTACATGCTAAAATCGCCACTGCTTGTATGATTCTATTGACAATCCCAGCCTTAGTTACAGTCGTACGTTTTTGTTCAAAATATTGAGTCATTGACACTGAAACAGTGCATCCCGAATGGGTGAATTCAGCAAACAATGTATCAGGCCAGCTGTGATTTACAACCTGATATCAATATATTTTGGACTAAGAAATATATTGGTGGTTTATATTAATTATGCATTGAGTGAAATATAACCTGCTTTTAAAACCTTTTTATGAAGTTTGTATTGCATAAACTGAGAATTTGATCTTTCGGACTGATATTATGATTGTCTGTTTGTTTCATATCCGCAAAGTAGTTAAAACACTCTGTTCCACTTTCACGATACACTATTTTCCGAAATCTGACAGCAGTGGCTGCTTTTCATTTCGGGTGGACAGTGTACCAAAGATGTACACCATGTCACGTGTGTGCAGTGCACATTTAAGTTGCTTTATCAATCGGGGAGACCATTCGATGGGTCTTGCCAGGAAACTAATCCTGAAGACGGATGCTGTACCATCATTGACAGTGGATTAGGGGATCTTTCATGCGCTGACAATAATGTAAGTATCAGAGTTTGATGAATATGACACGGTGGCGGTGGCTATAACTGTGGCTGTTGACTTGTGAATGGTATATTTTCTGTAACACACCCGATAGTCACTATATATTTTTTTTGTTCTTCCGTCCCTAAGCCCCCTACGTTGAGTCTGAGAACTGCCAGCACACAGCTGACACAAAGGAATTTTGTCCACAAAGGGAGTTGTGGTGTGTGTGTGTATAGCATTTGTACACTGAACATAAACATCGAAACGCAACGTGCAATAATTTCAGAGTCACAGTTCATGTAAGGAAATCAGTCAATTGCAATCAATTCATTAGGTCCTAATCTATGGATTTCACATGACTGGGGATACAGATCTGCATCTGTTGGTGACAGTTACCTTAAAAAAAAAAAAGGTAGGGGCATGGATCAGAAAACCAGTCGGTATCTGGCGTGACCACCATTTGCCTCATGCAGCTCAACACATATCATTCGCAAAGAGTTGATCAGGCTGTTGATTGTGGACTGTGGAATGTTGTCTCACTCCTCTTCAATGGCTGTGCGAAGTTGCTGGATAATTCCAGGAATTGTGTGCAGATCCTTGCGACATGGGGCTGTGCACTATCATGCTGAAACATGAGGTGATGGTGGTGGCAGTGGCGTGTATTCATGGATGCCAAGGGAGGCCAGGCTTTTTTTAAATTATAAAATCATTTATATTTTTTCTGTTTTCACAATTTTCTGTCAATTCACAAGTACCCGAGGGAGGGAATCAGCGCCCCTCTGTCTCAGTATGTGTGGCCCATGTATCTGATGCTGTCTGGACCAAAAGAGTACAACATGTTGCTGCTATAGCATTTGATTGGTTGATGCCAACAAGCAGTTGGCTTCCCTTGGTAAAAAATGAATAATAATTAACGTTGAGCTGGGCTCAACTGTGGGTTGTCTTGGTGCAGCAACATGCTCCCCAATGAAGGCCAGTTTGGTTTTGGCATCACATCAATCAAATCACTCCCTAAGCAAAACGTCATTTTCAGGAAAACATGTCTGTGTCTGGTCTACTTGTGTTGATGTCCTGCAGTAGCTAGCTTGCAAAAAAACGTTCCTAAGCCATGGATGGAGGTGGGGATTTGGACTTGTGGTTTTGACTTAATTCTCCATACAGACCAATGATTATGGCACGATTCTGATCTAACCATAATTAAATATGTTGTGCCACTGGCCTGAGACAATTGAAGTTCAATATGTAGCCTAGATGTAGGCTCGCATTAACTAGCTAGCTAACTTAGCTGGTTCATTGTTGCCCATGCCAGGAAGTTAGCCTAGCATGCATTTGAGCTAGGTAGTCTATGACAACAAAAACTACAAGTGTACTGTATGACAGAGCCATAGACTGTTTTTTCAACATGAAAGAGAGGAGGATGGCATTGGCGTTCAACTAGTCTACAAGAATGGTCAGTCAACATTTAGTTTTACTTGTTCGCACGCACACACAGACAAACAGAAATCAGTACCATGGACAGTCACAGGGTATTTAGCAACATTGATTGGACTTTATTGTTTTTGCTATCTCTAAGTTTGTTTTCAGTATGTTAAATTGAGCATATATAACCTTGTTGATTTGATGATGTTTAAATGTTTAAGTTGAAATGGAGCTGGAATAGCGGAGGCAGGGCTCCTGTTATCTTTGTGCTGACTTGCGGTAACTCTTTGGCTCTAAATCAGTAGTTGTTTAGTAAACTGTCTAAAACATTAACTTGCTTGACCATGCTGACAGTGATATAACTGTTTGTACTGTTAATTTTGAATGGGACGTACCAGCCCGGTACAGTTGTTACCGGGATTCATTCGTGAAGAGCACACTTCTCCAGTATGCCAGTGGCCATCGAAGGTTAGCATTTGCACACTGAAGTCGGTTACAATGCCAAACTACAGTCAGGCCAAGACCCTGAGGACGACGATAATGCAGATGAGTTTCCCTGAGACGGTTTCTGACAGTTTGTGTAGAAATTCATCGGTTGTGGGGTCTCAGACGATCCCACAGGTGAAGAAGCCGGATGTGGACGTCCTAGGCTGGCGTGGTTACACGTGGTCTGCGGTTGTGATGCCGGTTGGACATACAGCAAAATTGGAGGCAGCTTACCATAGAGAAATGAACATTCAATTCTCTGGTAACAGCCCTGGTGGACATTCCAGCAGTCAGCATGCCAATTGCACGCTCCCTCAAAACTTGAGACATCTGTGGCATTGTGTTGTGTGACAAAACTGCACATTTTAGAATGGCCTTTTATTGTCCCCAGCACAAGGTGCACCCGTGTAATGATCATGCTGTTTAATCAGCTTCTTGATATGCCACACCTGTCTGGTGGATGGATTATCTTGGCAAAGGAGAAATTCTCACTAACAGGGATGTAAACAAATGTATGTAAAAACAGTTGATGTTTGTGTCATTGGGGCTAATCAGCTGTAATGATAGACATTTTAGAAAATTCAACAACTACTCTGGCTGCACAGCTTCCCAGGCAACCACCACAGCAGGAATGGTGTGATACAAAAAAAATCAGCCTTCCCAAGGCAAAGAAGGGGGATATGCTGTGAAGCCTGTGAAGACAAACCCAACATACTGTAAGTCAAATCAATTCAAATTGTATTTGTCACATGCGCCGAATACAACAGGTGAAATGCTGGGTGAACTCCTGGATGGCAGGAAGCTTGGCCCCAGTGATGTACTGGACTGTATGCACTACCCTCTGTAGTGCCTTGCGGTTGGAGGCCGAGCAGTTGCCATACCAGGCAGTGATGCAACCAGTCATGATGCTCTCAATGGTGCAGCTGTATAACTTTTTGAGTATCGGAGGACCCATGCCAAATCTTTTCAGTTCCCTGAGGGGAAATAGGTGTTGTCGTGTCCTCTTCACGACTGTCTTGGTGTGTTTGGACCATGATAGTTCGTTGGTGATGTGGACACCAAGGAACTTGAAGCTCTCAACCTGCTCCACTACAGCCCCGTCGATGAGAATGGTGGCGTGGTTGGTCCTCCTTTTCCTGTAGTCCACAATCATCTCCTTTGTCTTGATCACGTTTTGGGAGAGGTTGTTATCCTGGCACCACACTGCCAGGTCTCTGACCTCCTCCCTATAGGCTGTCTCATCGTTGTCAGTGATCATGTCTACCACTGTTGTGTCGTCGGCAAACTTAATGATGGTGTTGGAGTTGTGCTTGGCCATGCAGTCATGGGTAAACAGGGTGTACAGGAGGGGACTGAGCACACACCCCTGAGGGGCCCCCGTGTTGAGGATCAGAGTGGCAGATGTGTTGTTTCCTACCCTTACCACTTGGGGGCGGCCCGTCAGAAAGTCCAGGATCCAGTTGCAGAGCGAGGTGTTTAGGTCCAGGGTCCTTAGCTTAGTGATAAGCTTTGAGGGCACTATGGTGTTGAACGCTGAGCTGTAGTCAATGAATAGCATTCTCGCATAGGTGTTCCTTTTGTCCAGGTGGGAAAGGGCATTGTGGAGAGCAATAGAGATTGCATCATCTGTGGATCTCTTGGGGCAGTATTCAAATTTTAGTGTCTAGTGTTTCTGGGATAGTAGCTAGCCAGTTAGCCCTATTGACTTATGGCCTTGCCATATAGGGAGGTAAAAATGCCCAAGTTAACACAGCATGTATTTATTAACGTATCAAGATAACATATTGTAGTCAGGCAACATATGAATTGTGAATAGGCAACATTCAGTTGGCCGCCATTGACTTCAATACATTTTGCGTCATTGTTGCGGCATATTTCTTTGCATACTTTCCGTTTAAGCTTGCATCGATGCATGCTTCAAAATATGTACAAACGGAGTACGCGTTTGAGAAGTGCCCTCTGTGCTCCGTTCACATACTTTGACTTGGACTCGCACTCTGAGCCTCCCAAACTCCAATTTGCGTACTCGGAGCATGGTAGTATACATTTTGAGAAACTCCCATAGTTATTTCAGGCACACACAAATTCAAAATACAAATGTTAAAAAGTTTAACAGAAAAGTGCACAACCAAATATTGCATATTTCTAAATGAGTACTTCAAATACACCAGGAAACACATTGTAGAATGAGTAGATCACTACATCAACTAATTGATAGCATCATAACTCAGAACAGTAAATAAAAAGGAAATTAAATGACTTACCCATTTAACAAACATTTCCCTTTTCAAAAACATTACAGGCTATTTAGACAGGCTCCTGGATCTCCTCTTCAGGTGAGACCAAATGGAAAAGAGGATGGACAGGAAGATTGACGTCATCCTGAGGTCACATGAGTCTGCTCCACCTAACCACAGATACCATGGTGCTGCAGCTGGTCTCTCTCACAGTGGGGTTCTACCAAACATCATCCTCCAATCCTCCAAAGGTCATCCTCCAACCCTTTGCTGCAGAACTACATGTCATTGACCAGTATGCCCACAGCTCAGCTTCCCCCAAACCCTCAGTCAGACAGAGGGAGCCGGTCTTAGGCCTATACAGAACCCTCCTGTGGACTTCGAACACACCATGGTTGGGCATTCCCTGGACAGTACCCGCAGGCCCATATCCATTTCAGTCAGTCAGCAGGTAGAGGAGGGACACACATAGAAGAGTTGCAGGCCCATGCACATCACTCCCATGAGTAACGAGGGTCACTTCTATGGAGGTGATGGTCCGAAGGCCACGCTGGCTACATTCGAGGGGAAGGAGGACTTGGGTTCCTTCATAATTCATTTGAGGACCTAACACACAAGTACTACTGGGACTGGGGGAGAAAGTTGTCAGGCTGCACGAGTGTCTGAGGACCGACACCATTCGCTTTGTGTACTCCCTCTCGGAGCACATTAGGGAAGACTATGATCAACTCATCGCAGACCAGGTTCTGGAAAGAGCAAACCACCCACAGCTGTGAGGAGGAAAGGGAAAGGGGGATACCAAGTCAGCGGTACAACTGAATGCCTTGAATTGAAATGTGTCGGTTGCTGGCTCACTGCTCTAACCACTAGGCTACCTGCTGGTAGTGTTGGCTTGGTACTTCAGGACCAGCTTGCCACCGATGCTTTCCTTATTAAGGGACTTAAAAATCAGGGACTTAAAAATCAAAAGGTAGCATATGAGGTGATGAACCGTGACCCTGGAATCCTGGCTCAAGCACAGCAGGTAGTGGTGTTACATGAGCCCTACTTCAAGGCTACCATTGGCCGTGACAGTGACGTAAAACTCGGGGCTCGACACATATAATCCAACAACAATCAAGGACCCAAGTATGTCACCAAAACAAGATGAGTCCATGCTGGATGAGGTGAAACAGATGTGGGTGGAACTGAAAAGCCTTACACAACTCCCTGCACACTACAAGGTAGCTCCAACACACTACATCTCCAGCCCCAACAGCTTCCCACCCCCAACAGCTTCCCAGCCCCAACAGCTTCTGAGAGGGGAAGGAGGGGATCCAGCCAGGGCAGAGCGAGTTGGACTCGGAAAGGACACTGTCATTCCTCCTAAGCATAAGTGCCTCACCTGGGGGGAGGTTGACAACCCCAAGCCTGGTGCTCCTACTGTTCTCAAGCCACTGAACATGGCTGAGGATGTCTCCTCGGGCAGTGTTGCAGTTCTTCCTGAACCATCGAAACTTCAGCAGTGGGCCAGCCGGACACCACACAAACCAGAGAACGAGCAGCTGGCATGGCAGAAAACGTTAGATCTAGACACAACACAAGTCCAGTCAGAGGGAAACACGGGGACTTCCAGGCCTGCACACCAGCCTGTCCAACATTCATTCTTTGGGTTCACACCCAGCAAAACAGGGCTGAAGAACAATTGTAAATTCAGGGGCGCAACTTTCACTGCGGACGGGGAGGACATGACCCCCCCCCACATTCTAAAATTGCACTGTGATACTAAAAGCGCCATCTGTGCACTTTCAATTATTGAACCATTGATTCTATTCTTGGATAATATCATGTATAAATGTACATCTACATGGAGATAATTATTTGTCATGCCTCATCTGAGCAGGATCAGACGGTGACAGGGGTCTCAGCAGGGTCAGGCAACCAGGGAAGTCCATTCTGTGTCAAAGGGTTGATATTGTTTTTTCCCGATGACACAAAACATGTAAAACAAAAATGTGAGGAAGACGCTATTGATGATGATGAATGGATGCAGATATGTTAGAATGCCCGCTCATGGTCATATAATCTCAGACATAAATTACTGAAGTTTAAGACCATCCAGAGAACAAACATACAATATAGCAGTGGAACTGAATATCATGCACTCAGAAGTGTTATTCTTCTGCTGGAGGTGTAAAACACAAAAGGGGAAATATTTGCATGTTATGGTCTTGTGAAGGCTGGCTGAATTCTGGCAAAGAGTATGTTCTTTTATCTCAGCATGTCTGCAGATTCTCCCTTCTCCCTGGTTTTGTTTGCTTGGAAATGTTGATAATGGAGACTGTTATCAGAAGAAACTGTGTAACCAAGCATTTATAGTGGCTAAGAAATGCATTGCCATGAATTGGAAGGTTGGTTATCCTCCCACAATGTCACAATGGATGGCGAATATGATTTATTTTCCAGATTAAGGCTATACTGTGCAACTTTCATAAGGTCTGGGTGCCTTATATGTTGAGTCAGGACTCACACCTGTTTACACATATAGAAGTAGCACTAGTTCACCCGGCTTGTGTGCAAATTTAGGCTTAAAAATGTGCCCAGTTGGGGATGTCTGACAGTATTTCTGATTTTCTTAACTCACCATCACTGATGAATGAATGAGCTGTGGAGCTTCTCAACTTAATTCTTCTTTACCTCCAACAGCAAGTAAACCTAGTCTGTTTTTAGAATCCTCAAAATGATTTGAACAATATTTCCAGCTCTCTCCCGTTCTCTCCCTCTCCCTTATAGCCACTCGGTATCAAAGGAAAAAATGTAACGCCCTGGAGATCCAGTGGAAACGTCCTGAAATATGTGATTATTTCTTATCTCTTGTACAAATAGCCTAGAGCTGTCTCTGTCCTGAGCAGAGACGGCTCACTGGAGCTTGGGACAAGAATATTTTATACAATGTGTCAAGTTTGCTAGCCCGAGTTTCGGGCCGACCCAGTTGATAGTTCATACAATGTTTCAAGTTCATTGCAGACAGGCCCTGCGTAGCCAATGTGATTTATAGTATATGTATTTTGATCAGGATATTTTCTACCTTGCAGGCTGCTTTTATGTGTTGGCTTTACATAGCCAATTTTTACATAGTTGGCAATGGCAATAAAAGTTACTTTTTGATTTGTATCATTTTCATTTAGATTTGGAAAGTAGATTAACCACAGACAATGATGTTGAGATACAAAGACTATTATAAACTAAATTAAACTGTGCATATGAAAATCATAACACAGATTGGTAGAAAATGGTCAGATAAATTGGCACTCCAAATTGAAATGGTTGCCGACCGCTGGTGTAGCCTATTACCGGCAACTTCAGGAGCTTAATGGCACTTAATTAAAACACGTAGGTTGGGTCTATAAATGGAAAAATACACATTTGAACATTATGACCAATTGATTGGTCTAAAGAAAAGACTACTCTTGGTTGAATAAGATTTTTTTTTGTCAGGGACAGCCCTAGTAGAAATGCAGGAAATGAGCTTTAGATGGCCCAAAAAATTCTGAGGGAGGACCCCTAAACCCACTGCCAGGTTATGCCCCCCCCCCCCACTTCGAAAACCAATGTTGCGCTCTTGTGTAAATTTGACAGATGTTGGAATCTGTCTCTCGGGTCTTATGCCATGTCTTTGTGTAGTGTTTTTCTTTGTTCTACTTTTTTTTATAGGTGGGTGAGGAGTGTGCCCTCGCCAGCAGCAAGGCCTACAGGAGAAAAACAAACTGGACACCCCTTCAAATGAGTGGATTCAGTTATTTCAGGCTCACCCATTGCTGACAGGCGTGTAAAATTGAGAACACAGCCATGCAATCTCCATAGACAAACATTGACAGTAGAATGGCCTTACTGAAGATCTCGAGTAACTGTCAACATGGCACCGTCATAGGATGCCACCTTTCCAACAAGTCAGTTCGTCAAATTTCTGCCCTGCTAGAGCTGCCCCGGTCAACTGTAAGTGCTGTTATTGTGAAGTGGAAACGTCTAGGAGCAACAACGGCTCAAATGTGAAGTGGTAGGCCACACAAGCTCACAGAACGGGACCACCGAGTGCTGAAGCACTTATCGGTCCACGGTTGCAACACTCACTATTGAGTTCCAAACTGCCCCTGGAAGCAACATCAGCTCAAGAACTGTTCTTCGGGAGCTTAATGAAATGGGTTTCTATAGCCGAGCAGCCGCACAGAAGCCTAAGATCCCCATGTGCAATGCCAAGTGTCGGCTGGATTGGTGTAAAGCTCGTCGCCATTGGACTCTGGAGCAGTGGAAATGTGTTCTCTGAAGTGATGAATCATGCTTCACTATCTGGCAGTCAGACGGATAAATCTGTCAAAAGTTTGGACACACCTACTCATTCGAAGGTTTTTCTTTATTTTTACTATTTTCTACATTGTAGAATAATAGTGAAGACAACAAAACTATGTAATAACACATATGGAATCATGTATTTACCAAAAAAGTGTTAAACTAATCAAACTATATTTTAATTTGAAAATATTATCAATTCAAAATATATCAAAGTAGCCACCCTTTGCCTTGATGACAGCTTTGCACACTCCTGGTATTCTCTCAACCAGCTTCATGAGGTTTATTTGCATTGTTAAAAGTTCATTTATGGAATTTCTTTCCTTCTTAATGCGTTTGAGCCAATCAGTTGTGTTGTGACAAAGTAGGGCTGGTATACAGAAGATAGCCCTATTTAGTAAAAGACCAAATCCACATTATGGCAAGAACAGCTCAAATAAGCAAAGAGAAATGAGATTCCATCATTACTTTAAGACATGAAGGTCAGTCAATCCAAAAAATTATTCAAGTGCAGTCGCAAAAACTATGATGAAACTGGCACTCATGAGGACCTCCACAGCAAAGGACGAGCTAGAGTTACCTCTGCTGCAGAGGATAAGTTCATTATAGTTATCAGCCCAAATAAATGCTTCACAGATTTCAAATAACAGACACATCTCAACATCAACTGTTCAGAGGAGACTGCGTGAATCAGGCCTTCATGATCAAATTGCTGCAAAGAAACCACTAGTAAAGGACACCAATAAAAAGAAGAGACTTGCTTTGGCCAAGAAAAACGAGCAATGGACATGAGACCGGTGGAAATCTATCCTGATGAGTCCAAATGTGAGATTTTTGGTTCCAACCGTTGTGTCTTTGTGAGACGCAGAGTAGGTGAACGGATGATCTCCGCATGTGTGGTTTCCACCATGAAGCATGGAGGAGGAGGTGTAATGGTGCTTTGCTGGTGACACTGTCAGTGATTTATTTAGAATTCAAGGCACACTTAACCAGCATGGCTACCACAGCATTCTGCAGTGATACGCCATCCCATCTGGTTTGTGCTTAATGGGACTATCATTTGTTTTTTTAACAGGACAATAACACAACACACCTCCAGGCTGAGTAAGGGCTATTTGACCAAGAAGGAGAGTGATGGAGTGCTGCATAAGATGACCTGGCCTCCACAATCACCTGACCTCAACCCAATTGAGATGGTTTGGGATGAGTTGGACCTCAGAGTGAAGGAGAAGCAGCCAATAAGTGCTCAGCATATGTGGGAACTCCTTCAAGACTGTTGGAAAAGCATTCCAGGTGAAGTTGGTTGAGATAATGCCAAGAATGTGCAAAGCTATCAAAGCAAATGTTTTCTTTTTAACCCTTTTTTGTTTACTACATGATTCCATATATGTTATTTCATAGATTTGTTGTCTTCACAATAATTATACAATGTCGAAAATAGTACAAATAAAGAAAAACCCTTGAATGGGTTGGTGTGTCCAAACTTTTGACTGGTACTTGTGTGTGTGTATATATATATATATATATATATATATATATATTCAGGAAACAGCAGAGAGAGCACCCCCCTAACCACATCGATGGGACAGCTGTGGAGAAGGTGGAAAGTTTTAAGTTCCTTGGCGTACACGTCACAGACCAACTGAAATGGTCCGACCACACAGACAGTGTGGTGAAGAAGGCCCTCAGGAGGCTGAGGAAATTTGGCTTGTCACCTAAAACCCTCAAACTTTTACAGATGCACAATTGAGAGCATCGGGTCGGGCTGTATCACCGCCTGGTATGGCAACTGCACCGCCCACAACCGCAAGGCTCTCCAGAGGGTGGTGCGGTCTGCACAACACATCACCGTGGGAAAACTACCTGCCATCCAGGACACCTACACCACCCAATGTCACAGGAAGACCAAAAAGATCATCAAGGACAACAATCACCCGAGCCATTGCCTGTTCACCCTGCTACCATCAGGTGCATCAAAGCTGGGACTGAGAGACTGATATAAGCTGTTTATCTCAAGGCCATCAGACTGTTAAAGAGCCATCGGTAACACAAAGAGGCTGCTGCCTACATACAGACTTGAAATCATTGGCCACTTTAATAAATGGATCACTAGTCACTTTAATAATGCCACTTTAATAATATTTACATTTCTTGCATTACTAATCTTTTTATTTTTTTTATTTCACCTTTATTTAACCAGGTAGGCTAGTTGAGAACAAGTTCTCATTTGCAACTGCGACCTGGCCAAGATAAAGCATAGCAGTGTGAGCAGACAACAAAGAGTTACACATGGAGTAAACAATTAACAAGTCAATAACACAGTAGAAACCAAAGGGGGAGTCTATATACAATGTGTGCAAAAGGCATGAGGAGGTAGGCAAATAATTACAATTTTGCAGATTAACACTGGAGTGATGAATGATCAGATGGTCATGTACAGGTAGAGATATTGGTGTGCAAAAGAGCAGAAAAGTAAATAAATAAAAACAGTATGGGGATGAGATAGGTGAGAAAGGGTGGGCTATTTACCAATAGACTATGTACAGCTGAAGCGATCGGTTAGCTGCTCAGATAGCTGATGTTTGAAGTTGGTGAGGGAGATAAGTCTCCAACTTCAGCGATTTTTGCAATTCGTTCCAGTCACAGGCAGCAGAGTACTGGAACGAAAGGCGGCCAAATGAGGTGTTGGCTTTAGGGATCTCATATGTATATACTGTATTTTATACTATCTATTGCATCTTGCCTATGCAGCTCATCCATTTAATTATATGTATATATTCTCATTCCTTTACTTAGATTTATGTGTATTAGGTAGTTGTTGTGGAATTGTTAGATTACTGTTAGATATTACTGCACTGTCGGAACTAGAAGCACAAGCATTTCGCAACACTCGCAATAACATCTGCTAACCATGTGTATGTTACCAATACAATTTGATTTGACCAAGAATCTACTTGAACAAACCCCATTTCTATTAAAAGTGTAGTTTATTTTGGTGTGTGATTCGTGTTGCGTTGTGCCTTATTCCCATGACCTATGTGAAAATAACTTCTACTCCTTGGTCACTTAAAGACTGACTGAACATTGCTGAAGGGCTTAAGCTACATTCTCATGTGACCCACTAGAATCAGCCAAGCCACGCAGCAGTCAGTCTAGACAGGGCCTGGAGCCAATCAAAAGTTATTTTTGAATCACCTCATACAGTAGGTGTTCTCTGCAGACCTACTGGGTCAAATAGATAAATACATTCAACTAGATTAGCTGCACTTGATTTGGCTTGCCTACAATGGAACCAATGAAATAGTGCAAACGCCAAGTTAATTGAGTGCACTTCAAATACAGTATTGGACATACAGCATGTATTTGACCTAGGTCTGGTGCTATGACGGTTTTGGTTACATGCAAGATGTTGATGAGAGACTGATGAAAAGATGGTGGAACAATGATTAAGGATCTGTCGTTTGTATTCCTCAAACTGAAAAAACTGTGGAACACTAACTGCTGTATACGTTCTATGATATATATTGAAATGACGTGTGACCACTGTGAAACAAGCATCTTATTAAACTAGCTAAAACCTATTCAAACAACGTTATAAATAAACCTTGACTGTTGAGCTGACTTGAGCTATTTCCTTGACTCGTTTTCTTTTCTAAACTGTTGACTGTGATCATTATCAGGTCTGTCACTACGGGGATGGTGGGAAGTGAGAGATGCTTGTCTGTTTGATAGCTGGGAAATTATGAGATTCTCATCGAGGATCGCCCAGGCATCAGCAAGTAGGTTATTATAGTAAATTACACAGTACACAATAACATTACACATTGGCCAATAGATGGCGATATAATGCCACATTTCTCCCAGCCATGTAAAGGGCTTTGTCTGGCATTTCTGATTCTAACTCAACAGACACAACTACGGAAGTCCAGAGAGGACATATGAATACAAATAAATGGTTCCCTCATTATGTCAAGATCACGACATAACAAAAGTTGTTTAGTCGAGATCACAAGATAATCAAAAGTACTACGCATTAGCCATGAATTTGTTCAGATGCATGATAACCACTTCATCAAGGAGCCCTGTGGTTGCGTAGATCACCATTTTTTAAAACAACAGCTAGTCTTACTGGGGTCCGACACATAACAACAAATAAGTTACAGACAAAATACTTTACATACATAAAAAAAACATGTAACACAATGCGGGGCATTTAAGCCGTGAACGATGCCTAACAGGCATCCCGGTCTCCCAGACTGCGTGCCGCCCCCAAAGACCACAGCCAATCGCATGTAAGGAACAACACAGCTAACTTTGTCTTGTGAGCCAGCTAGTTAGATACGTAGTCTTGTTAGATAGATAGCTAGCAAGCTAGCTTGTTATCTATGCTGGTTGTTAACTTGCATAAGTGATATATGTATAATTAAAAGGGACACTTCATGCTTTGTGGATAATATTTAAATTTACAGTGGGTGAGCTCCATTCCTGACAGGCTGATCAGATTCAATTTCAGCCTCAGAGGCTGATAAATCAGGATGCTGGCTTGGAGGCTGTTTCATAGGTAAAGCTCCTTGCAGGAAGCCTAATAGGCAGCATCCTGATTTAACAGCCTCTGTGGCTACTATTGAATCAGGTCAGCCTGCCAGGAATAGAGCTCCCAGTCTTGATCATATACATAATGCACTGCCTGCTAATCTGCCTGCAAGGAGCTTTACCTATGAAACAGCCTACAAGGTAGAATCCTGATTTTATCAGCTTCTGAGACTGCTATTGAATCTGATCAAGCTCCGAGGCTGAAATTGAATCTGATAAGCTCACCCACTATGTAAATATTATTAGATTTGTTTGTCACTGGCCTATACACAATAACCCATAATGTCAAAGTGGAATTGTGTTTTAGGAAATGTTTACAAATTAATAAAATGAAAAGCAGAAATGTCATGAGTCTTGAGTATTCAACCCCTTTGTTATGTAAAATGACATATTTCTGTATTTCATTTTCAATCAATTTGCAAACATTTCTAAAAACATGTTTACACTTTGTCATTATGGGGTATATTGTGTCGATGGGTGGGGTATGAATACTTTCTGAAGGCACTGTAGCTGCGTTGTTGCTTGCATGCGATTGGCTGTGGTCTTGGGGGTGGCATACAGCCTGGGAGACAGTGTTGCCTGTTAGGCATGTTCAGGGCTTAAATGCCCTACAAGGGCTTAGATTCCCCAAGAGCTCTTAGATCAAGGTAACGGACAATTAGCTTGCTACCATTCTAACTTATGAACTGATAATGAGCTCCAAACACAAATTAAAGCATGATCTCGTGATCTCAACAAAACAACTTTTTTTATGTTGGGATCATGCGATAAATAAGTTGTGATCTCGACACAAGTGCTTTTGTTTTTCTTCATATGTCCTCTCTGGAATTCTGTAAACAACTCACATAGATAAACATTTAAAACATTAAAATACAATACAAATACTTATTATACATTTTTAAAAAATCATATTGTAACACGCCATATCAAAGTACAGAATTGTAGTGTTCCATAAAGCAATTTTGTGAATTGTCCAGTCATTTCATGATACCACTGATGCCATATTGGGAGCACAATAGAATGGTAAATGCAGAATGGATGTCTGTGATGATGAACACAGCATTAGTAAGTCTGGCTGTGTCCACCTTATTCAACTGCTTGGTTCTCTTGCAATCAACAAACAAACAGTCATGAATAGCCAGGCCTTACTGTCACACTATATACACAGACTGCTGGGACCCACATTACCGTAACGAAAAACACTAAAGCCTTGTTTCGAAAAATAAATAACAAGGAGCGCTGTGAGCCAATTGGAGAGGTCCAAAACATCTGGATCCCCATCTGTCACTGTCAATCATTCTCAGTGCTGCATCATTTTTACCCAGTAAAAAAAACAGAGCCTGTGCCAAAAGATTAACCTCCCCAGGGAATTAATCACTGTATAACCATAGAGATTAACCACTAGTATTATGTAGCTCATTTTACAGGGCCTGGGAAATATTGTTCAGAACGACACTGTTGTTGTAGCATAACTATATACTCTTTGGCTATTGTACTACTTTATCCACCAGAGGGAGACTCAAGGCAAGACTCCCCTACAAGTGGTCGGTTAATCTGAGGATTTGAAGTCAGCCAGTTCCAAAGTGATCATGGCAAAGGCTTTACCTATGCCTCTGAGGTAAGGGAGACCAGGAATATGCTGCATTATATTTGCCATACAACATGTTGCATACATGTGGGAAAGCCATGCATGAATTGGCTCCGGTGATTATGTGGGGACATTCTTAACACAGTTGTAAGAAAGGCCACAACTAGGGTCTGTTTGATTTGGCCCATATAGGCCAAATATGGTCAAAATATATAGGCAGACGGGGCCAACTACAGGTAATACAAATACTGTTATCTTGAAAGAAAAACAAATACACTGTGTATTCTTATTGAAATGCATTGAACAAATATATATCGATTATAATACAATTGTGTTCCCAATCCCTTCCCTTTGATATGCTTGGTGCGCCACTCTAAGGCCGTGTTCGAGAGCATCAAAACCATGATATTTCATGGGTAAATTTTGACCGACTGCGTGATCTACAAACAATACTCAGTAGTTATTTCTGATGCACGGTGATTTGTCGATTAGTCAATCTTTACTCGCCTTTAAAGCCGGCTGCAATATCGAACGCGCCCATTCAGACAGACGTCACTGGTCAGCGTCTTTCGCCCCCTCCTTCATCGTCCTCCTCTGTGCACCGCCCTTCGGCCTTAAATGAACGCGATAAATCCTTGCGCGTCATGAGTCTTCGAGGGGATTGGTCAATCAACAGTGTCTTACGTTCATCCCTGTAGAGTGACCACGCCCCTGAAAATAACGCTCGTGTGGTGGAGCAAGAAAAAAAAAAGAAAAAAGAAGAGCCTCAACTGTAGGCAGAAACGGATTTACCGAATATCACAAGTGACGATACCACACATTTGTTTGAAACACTGGGTAATTTGGATTCAAGGTAACGTCTAGGTTGTCCCTGACGCTCCTTGTTTACAGGAGCTTGGGATACACCGGTTTCGGATTGTCTGAACTGTCTGCAATCGTAACAGACGCTTCTAGCTAGCCAGCTTGTTGGCTAGTTTAGTTACCGGTAGCTAACTAAAGTAACGTGATCTATTAGCTATAACCGCCGTTACTTATGCGTATAATACTAAGTCAGCCCTCGGCTATTTAATTATGTTCTAGTTAGTTTCTTTAATCGGAACAAACCTGTTAGCTAACCTGGCTAGCTAAAGTTAACTTACATTCACAAGTCCCACCCTCCAAAGTATCCTTAATTATATGCTAAATTAGCTGGATAGTTTGCTAGCTGGTGTAACAGTAGTAAGTAGCTACGTCGTCTGTTCGCTAATCAGCTAGCTAGTTTAACTCAGATTGGATATAATTAGTTAGCTATCTAGCTAGGTCAATTATTCCGTGCTGTTGATATTGATCCGTTATACTATTAGCCGGAGGGGTTGAGCCGCTACCCTGGCAAGGAGACGGGCGAAAAAGAGGAGGCGAAATAAAGAGAACAGGGAGGCCAGCGAGGGAACCAGCTAACGGTCGTTATCATTTGTGCTAACGTTTACGGGTCAGCTGTCATAAAAGCATCTAGCGAGCGAGCTATCTAGCTAACTTACCCAACTTGACAGCTCAGTCAGATATCATAAACTAACGCTAACGTCACTGGTCATATTTCATTCTTTACACAAGACCGACCTCCCTTCGACAAAAAGAAGTGTCACTATTTGCTTGGACATTGTGTTAGCTGGCTAAACTAAGCAACCTCTCCGGTGAACTGCTCATCAATGTCAGCAAGCTAACCCAGTTTCTCTGACGCTATTACCAGTGTCATCTATCTCGCAGTAGCTAACTAGCGTGCTACACATGGACTGATAGAATTCGTAGCTAGCTACATTTATATTTTTGTAAGAAAAACACAGTATACCTGAACATATTTGTAGTTAGGTAGCGCCATCTAAACACAGTCATGAGTATCGAGATACCGGTGGGATTGACGGAATTGCTGCAAGGCTACACGGTGGAGGTGCTTCGACAGAGGCCACCGGACCTGGTGGAATTCGCCGTGCAATATTTCACGCGCTTGCGGGACACCAGAAGCCAAGATGGGGCGGGTGCTGCTGTCAAGCTCGGGAAAGGAGTGATGTTTGATGGGGAGCCGATGCAAACCGAGTCAAATGGAGACGAAGACGGGTCCGACGAGTCTGATTTCGAGCGTAAGTTACTGCCTGATAAGGCCTTCCACCTAATATGGCCCAGACTGAATACGATCATGCTTAGTTGGTAATTTGAAACAGATGTGATAGAGATGAGTACAGATGGACTAAAAGTCTGCACTTCAGGACTGTAGTTGGAGAACCTTAGTTAAAACTAATTAGTCTTATGACTGCAACTGTCAGTGACATCCTATAGGCTGCACATGTTATATTAGATCCCACTGCGGATCTTATTTGGTTGGTTAATTGTCTTCAATGATGACATAAGTGCATGCACCCCACACCCATGCCATGAAAAACATATTTACAGAAAAAGCTAATGTCTGCCAGCCCTGGCCGGACATAAGATGCCATGTTTGTTGTATTGTCACATGCACAAGTACAGTGAAATGCTTAAATTGCAAGCTCTACCCAACAGCGCAGTAATCAATATCAAAATAGTATAACTAATTCAAAGTAGATAGTATAATAATAATAGTGCCTATAGTAATCTACACCCCCTTGAACTTTTTCACATTTTGTTGCGTTTCAAAGTGGGATTGAAATTAATTTAATTGTCATTTTTGGTAACACTTCATTTTAAGGGGTCCTTATTACATAAGTAATTACACTGTAACAAGTATTGTAATTAATTGTAATAATTCACAACTACACTGTAATTGCAGTCTAATTATAGTGGTGTAACAAAGCATGTTACCATGCTTGTTACAAAGTGTTCAAGTGTCCTATAGCATCCCAACTCACAATATTTCTGCCTGCACAAACCACGTGATAATTGTTAGCCAATTGATAACCTACCACCTCGCTGACACATCTCTACAATAAAGGGCTCTGGAGTATTGATGGCAAAATGGGTTCAGAAACGATAACATTTTTAAAAATACTTTAAATTGTTGAATCATTTGACTGCATTTGACAATGGGTGAATTAATAAACCATCAATTAAAATTGACACATTCAAAAAAGTTATGGTTAAGAGTTTGGGAGTCATTCGTGCTTGCCAAATTGTATGCCTATAAAGCTTGGTTGAATAATGGTTTTATGGCTGACACCAATTAGTTGACTGGTCGATTGTTAGGCTGTTGGTCAACCAAGATTATTTTAGTCGAGTAGTTCTATACATACATGCATGGATGAGGAGTGTTGCTGCACAGCTATTTTCAGGTCTCCAGAGATGTTATATCGGGTTCAACTCCGGGCTCTGGCTGGGCCACTCAAGGACATTCAGAGACTTGTCCCGAAGCCACTCCTGTGTTGCTTTGGCTGTGTTCTTAGAGTTGTTGTCCTTCCTTTGGAAGGTGAACCTTCGGCCCAGTCTGAAGTCCTGTGTGCTCTGGAGCAGGTTTTCATCAAGGATCTCTGTACTTTGCTCCGTTCATCTTTCCTTCAATACTGACTAGTCTCCCAGTCCCTGCTGCTGAAAAACAGGTTTCCTCCACACGTGAAGCTTGGCATTCAGGCCAAAGAGTTGCATCTTGTTTTCGTCAGACCAGAGAGTCTTGTTTCTCATGGTGTGAGATTCTTTAGGTGCCTTTTGGCAAACTCCAAGTGGACTGTTATGTGCCTTTTTACTGAGGATTGGCTTCCGTCTGGCCACTCTACCATAAAGGCCTGATTGGTTGATAAAGGCCTGAGGGATGGTTGTCCTTCTGGAAGGTTCTCCCATCTCCACA
Organism: Oncorhynchus kisutch; assembly: GCF_002021735.2. Taxonomy (NCBI): domain Eukaryota; kingdom Metazoa; phylum Chordata; class Actinopteri; order Salmoniformes; family Salmonidae; genus Oncorhynchus; species Oncorhynchus kisutch. The sequence continues at coordinate 50,280,028 of NC_034190.2, read as the reverse complement.
GAGGAGCTCTGTCAGTGACCATCGGGTTCTTGGTCACCTCCCTGACCAAGGCCCTTCGTCCCCGATTGCTCAGTTTTGCCAGGCGGCCAGCTCTAGGAAGAGTCTTGTTGGTTCCAAACTTCTTCTATTTAAGAATGATGGAGGCCACTGTGTTCTTGGATCTTCAATGTTGGAGAATATTTTTTGGGTTCCCTTCCCCAGATCTGTGCCTTGACACAATCCTGTCTCGGAGCTCTACCGACAATTCCTTCGACCTCATTGCTTGGTTTTTGCTCTGACATGCACTGTCAACTGTGGGACCTTATATAGACCGGTGTGTGGCTTTCCAAATCATGTCCAATCAATTGAATTTACCAGAGAACTCCAATCAAGTTGTAGAAACATCTCTAGCATGATCAATGGAAACAGGATGGACCTGAGCTCAATTTCGAGTCTCATAGGAAAGGGTCTGAATACTTATGTACATAAGGTAGTTCTGTTTTGTCTTTCTAAACCTGTTTTCGCTTTGTCATTATGTGTAGATTGAAGAATTTTATTTAATCCATTTTAGAATAAGGCTGTAACGGAATAAAATGTGGAAAACGGGGGACGGGGTCTGAATACTTTCCGAATGCACTGTAACCTTGCAAGGGTTTCACTGTTGAGGAACAGTCTCACGTTTGGATGAGATTCCTTGGTGCAGAATAAATATCAACCCGCACAGAGAAGCACGAGATTGAACTGAACTAAATTTTCTAAGTTCTAAGTGTTTTCCGCCTTAGTTAACACTATCAACGTTTCCCTTTACTTTGGGAATTGTGATCAAGTCAACGCAATATTAGCCACTTTCAATGCAACATACCGAAACAAAACAAACTATACAAGAGATTTTGTTTTAGGCGGAACATCGGAGTAGGATTCTATTGTGTAAACATGCACGACCCAGCCCGTACTCTACGCAGACCAGTGCGGCCTAACCAATCAGAGCTGCAGGACTTTATGCAAATAGACCGTTGCTATAATGGATCTGTGCCATTCACTTTGAACTTGACTGTGTTTACAGCATGAGTGGTAGTGAGTAAATGTGCTTGTTTTGATATCAAAGCCAGAGCTGCATGTAGCCACGTGTGCACATTTGTTCATATCCTTTGCTAATTAGTGAGTTATTAGTCCGGTCCTAGATCGTTTTCAGTCAGCAATGGGGGAGGGATTGTTTCTTACAAGGGCACAATACATCTTTGAAAAGTGAGTCGGATAAAGAGTTTTTTTTCTTTTTTTTCTTCTTAAAGGAGCAGTGAGACGGGCTTGAATAAGCTAAGTAGCCAATAGGCATATGTTAGCATCGTTTGTCTGATTCTCTCTAATAATGGTATGTGAATAATAATGAATTTTATTTTTGTAAAGTGGTTTCTTGCATCAAACAAAACAAACCTTAGTCACCTCCTTGTTTGACGGACAAGTGGATAAACAGGTTACAGTCACGCTCTGCATACTTTTTTTTCTTTCGAAAGTCTCATGGAATGTAGGCCTACATTGAAAAGCACACATTGGCTGCTACTGTAGGCTGAATGATAACACGTCTATTTCCACGTTAAAATGTTATGGGATATATTTTCTCCATAGTTTTTTATGGCAGGCCACTCTGGCAGCCACAGTAGCCTACTTGACCATTTTCTGAAACTGTAACTTAATGTGGGTACAGCTTCAATTCACTGTAAACGCACGCTGGAATTTGCACAAAAGTTAACAACATTCGAGTTTGCGCTCAGTCGACCTGAAATTTGCTCAGTGTTGAACAAAAATTTGAGGGAACATTGATCTGCACAACACGCTCAAAATAATGACCACCTCAAACAAGCCCACGTGTTGACCTTAACATGTAACAAGTGTGCAAAGAATGGGGTTCAAGAAAGTCGGTGTACAAAATCCAGACATTGCAGCGAAAGAAACAGTGTTGTAGGTAAAAAAAACGTCAACACGGGAGAGCGAAGGTACGTTTTCGTTTTTGACAGGCCCATTAGTCTAGCTAGCGTGTTACCTAAAACAGAATAGACTTTCCATGCAAAGGGGGTGTTCAACTTTTTTTTATTAGCTAGCTAGTTTTCTAACCAAGGCTAGCTAGCTAAAGGTGGTGAAATATGGTATAGTTGCTACTCTCTAGCTAGCTAACGTTAACTGGTCTCGATGGTCTGATCTTCCCTTAACCTTGTTCTCGGGGTATACATTACCCAAGGTTATTACGTGAGACACACTCAGCATCTTAACGCTAGCTTGCTAGCTAGCTACTTGTGTCTACACTTAGTTCATTAGTTCATTTTCAATGCAGGTAACTTGTTTATTAGTGTTAGCAAGGACTATTATTGTTAGCTAGTTGTGGTGTTACCCAGCTAACTATATGCCTAAACTATAAAAATCATGATGATCACTAGATGGAATGTAGTGTCTATGCTAAATTGTCATACATTTATCTTCTCTACCACAGATTTCCACAAGGTCTGACTCCAGGATAGGAAAATGCTTACAAGAAAGAAACCGATGAAGACTGAGTCAGAGTTGTCGATTTCCATTTTTACCTGTAATGTAAAAAGGGAAGAAAAATACAATCCCATTTTTCTAAATTATTTACACTACCAGTCAAAAGTTTGGACACACATACTCAAGGGTTTCTTTATTTGTACTTTATTTGTCCATATTATGGCAAGAACAGCTCAAATAAGCAAAGAGAAATGACAGTCCATCATTACTTTAAAACATGAAGGTCAATCAATCCAGAAAATTGCAGTCGCAAACACCGCCAAGCGCTATGATGAAACTTCCTCATGAGGACCGCCACAGGAAAGGAAGACCCAGAGTTACCTCTGCTGCAGAGGATAAATTCATTAGAGTTACCAGCCTCAGAAATTGCAGCCCAAATAAATGGTTCACGGAGTTCAAGTCTGTGTGAATCAGGCCTTCATGGTCGAATTGCTGCAAAGAAACCACTAGTAAAGGACACCAATAATAAGAAGAGACTTGCTTGGGCCAAGAAACCCGAGCAATGGACATTAGACCAGTGGAATTCTTTCCTTTGGTCTGATGAGTCCTAATGTGAGATTTTTGGTTTCAACCACCGTGTCTTTGTGAGACGCAGAGTAGGTGAAAGGAAGATCTTAGAATTCAAGGTACACTTAACCAGCATGGCTACCACAGCATTCTGCAGCGATACGCCATCCCATCTGGTTTGCGCTTAGTGGCACTTTGATTTGTTTTTCAACAGGACAATGACCCAACACACCTCCAGGCTGTGTCAGGGCTATGTGACCAAGAAGGAGAGTGATGGAGTGCTGCATCACATGACCTGGCCTCCACAATTACCCGACCTCAGCCCAATTGAGATGGTTTGGGATGAGTTGAACCGCAGAGTGAAGGAGAAGCAGCCAACAAGTGCTCAGCATGTGGGAACTCCTTCAAGACGGTTGGGAAAGCATTCCAAGTGAAGCTGGTTGAGAGAATGCCGAGAGTGCAAAGCTGTCAACAAGGCAAAGGGTGGCTACTTTGAAGAATCTAAAATATATTTTGATTTTAACACTTTTTTGGTTACTACATGATTCCATGTGTTATTTCATAGTTTGTATGTCTTCACTATTATTGTACAATGTAGAAAATAGTCAAAATATATAACTCTTGAATGAGTAGGTGTGTCCAAACTTTTGACCGGTACTGTGTGTTTTAGCGCAATGTTCCAAATGCCTGTATCACAATAATCAAGTTTTATTTTAGTTTTTTATGGTAATTATTTATTTTTGGTCTCGTCTCCTTCGCTCTTTCTGTGCGCACTATACAATTTCTCACTCGTAACACAGACACCAAGACCCCTCCCCCTGCCACTTTCAACAGCAAAGACGAAAGATCACTTCTTCCTCTCTGACAACAAGCATTTTCAACTCGCTATTTGCGTTTGAGGTTTGGTCCAACAGTATCAATGAATATGATTCTGGGAAAATGTATGCTCAGTTTCTGCTGCCTGCGGCATTGTGGTACTGCTTGCTGCATTTTAGCCACAATACTATTATGTGCTAGCTGTCTAGTCTGTGTTTTTATAAATGTGGTCCATGTGGTTGTGGAATGCTGATATTTCGCCTAGGTATAATTTTACAAGCCCTGAATTCATTAGATTGTTCCTGACTGTTTGAAATGCAGTGTATTGTCCATTAATTGTACAAAAAGCTTATTTAGTTCTTTGCACTCAGGGAGGGGTGCACCGTAGAGTTGTCGATTTGATGGAGAGGTATTTGAGCGGGCAGGCCTTCCCCGGGAGGAAGAGCAGTTCAGTCCTGTTGAGCTTGAGGTGGTGGGCCCAACATTCAAGCTGAGAATTCCTCTCTTGGCGTGGAAACCATTGCTCACGCATAACACCACTACTTTCAGCCACTGACACGCTTGGACAGTTTCTTAAAATGTTATTGGCATATTATGACAGACCCTTGGTCCCCATGATAATGGAAGTTCCCATCATCAAACTTGACACTGTTTTGTAACTTGTTTATTGTGTAAACGACCGTAGCTGCAGTAATATTCAGCGCCATACTTAAAGGGGCAATTTGCGATTTGCTACATCTATTTATTGACTAAATTCCTTACACACATATATATATATATATATATATATATATACCCATTGATTCTTAAAGAATATAAATGCCTCTTGCGCTGACTTCAATTGTCTTATCCAAAATATGCTTCTTTGACTTAAACACTTTACACTGGGTAGCCTCAAAACACGATTAAAACTGTCATTTTGAATTCATGGATGGTCAGTCCTTGCGTCCATAGTTCTGTATGAATTTGAGTGGTTACATTTCTCTTGCCCTTTGAACTGCAGTTTGTCCCTTCAAGGTGCTACAAATAGGATTTCTTTACATTTTTTGCGTTGTAATTTCAGAAAATGACCATATATCTGCAGCAATAGTTAAATGATAAGTGTTTTACCGTGTTGAATACCCACCAATGTTGTGATTGGCTGTCTTATTCGCATATTTATTTCTCCCGCTAAAGCGGTATCTGTTGTCAAAATGGGAAAGCTGTTTTGACTATTTAGTGGCCAGTGTAGAAATCGCTGTAATTTCCTGGTTGCTAAAATTCTACACTGTTCAATTTCTGTTTGTGAGAAAACAAGCACTGAATAGTGTAGGGAGTCATTGTACTGTCTAAATATATTTTCAATAACAAGCAAAAAAACACTTTACAGCTGAGGACAAAAAGTAAAAGGCTCAAGCGGGAGTCTCCATGTTATGGGGAAATTGGATGAGGGAGAGATTTTGTTTTGAATGCAGTCTAGTCCTGTATTCAATTCACCTAGCTTCCACATAGTGGAGAAATTGTAGCACCTTTTTTAAAGGAATTAAAATATAGTTTAGAAAACAAACTGTTGCCTCAATCCTATTGTCATCGAAGTAGAAGTGCCATTAGAGCTCGTTTGAACCAATAGCCTCCTAACATTTTTGCACATTTTCGTTCTTTCCTCGCTGACCTTGTATTATTATTGCGAGGAGGGGAAATGAATGAATAATGGTATATTGATGTTTTTTTTTTTTTTTAACGTTTTTTTTAAATGCTGAGAGACCGTTGAATAGATGGGCTGTAAAAGACAGGGGGAGGAGTAGACTGGCTGTATAGAGAGAGAGAGAGCGAGCCTGTAGGAAGAGGATGAACGATTTACACAGGCACTTCATAACTTGTCTGAGTGCATTACAAGGCCTCGAATAGAGGAGAATCACCTGAATGAAAACATGACAGACTGCAGGCAATTGTCAGGACACTTTGCAGATGGGTTACTGTAACCAGATTTTGTATCACAGGGGTTGTGTTAACCCAGAATTATGTTTTTCACATGGGGGGGGGGGGGGAGAGGTGAGAAGCATAAGAAATATCTTGCTGCGTTTTGCAAACGCTGATCTAAAATGCTTCTTATTGTAACTTCTGCTTGACTTCAGACTTTTGTGCTTCAGTTGCCCTTCTCCACTCAGATGAGAAATCTTTGCTCGTTATTGCCCCTATGCCTTAATTGAAAACGGTGGCAGCGGGATCAAACGCATGCAATGACATGAGAATAGATGACTGTTTTCGAGCATAATTTTGTGCCATTCACTGAAGTAAAGGAGCAAATGTGGTCACTATCGGATGTCCAACAGGTGACCTAATTACCAGGCCCGATTGTGCATGTAGGATAATCTAATGGTTAGCATCCCTCGATACCCACTCTAAACTGGCTTTAAAATCGCTCCCTGTCTCCATGTGAGCGTGAATGGGGAGGCAAACGTCTAGACATCTGCATGCACTTTACTGGTGTATTTTCAGCCGCGTTTTGATAAGCATCTGAACTTTTGGCACTTCCTAATTCCCTGTGCATCACATGTGGCAGGAAGCTGAGGGAAAGCCCATCCTCGCTTGTATTTGCAGTTCTTACGGCCCCGCTCCCGTGCCGGGTTGTGCACTATGAAGTCCCTACGTTGAACACGAGCAGTCACCGTGTTCAGTCACTTGTTCGTGGGTTTTATGCGGCTTGGCCGCTCTACGCTGAATGATATGGAAACCATCCTCTCATCATTCTAATTAGACTGAACAAAAATATAAATGCAACATGTAAAGTGTCCCATGTTTGATGAGCTGAAATTGTTTTAAATCCTAGAAATGTTCCATATGCGTACAAAGCTTTTTTTCTCTAAAATGTTCTGCACATATTTGTTTACATCCCTATTATTGAAAATGTTTCCTTTGCCAAGGTAATCCATCCACCTGACCGGTGTGGCATATCAAGAAGCTGATTAAACAGCGTGTTGCCAGAGAATTGAATGTTAATTTCTCTACTAATAGATCCCTACAACGTCATTTTAGAGAATTTGGCTGTACGTCCAACCAGTCTCACAACTGCAGGCCACGTGTAACCACGCCAGCACAGGACCTCCACATCTGGCTTCTTCACCTGTTGGATCATCATCGTATTTATGTCTGTAATAAAGCCCTTTTTGTGGGGAAAAACTCCTTATTGACTGGGCCTGGCTGCCAAGTGGGTGGGCCTATGCCAACCCATGGCTGCACCCCTGCCCAGTGATATGAAATCCATAGATTAGGGCCTAATTCATGTATTTCAATGGACTGATTTCCTTATTTTTTGGCATTTTATTAGGATCCCCATTCCTGGGGTCCACACAAAACATGAAACATTTTACAGAATGAGCTAATACTGAACATCAATAGACAAGAACAGCTCAAAGACAGAACTACCTACATTACATGCATACACACAAACTATCTAGGTCAAATAGGGGAGAGGCATTGTGCTGCGAGGTGTTGCTTTATCTGTTTTTTTTAGACCAGGTTTGTTGTTTTATTTGAGCAATATGAGATGGGAGGTAGTTCCATGTAATAATGGCTCTATATAATACTGTACGCTTTTTTGAATTTGTTCTGGATTTGTGGACTGTGAAAAGACCCCTGGTGGGATAAGCGTGTGTCAGAGCTGTGTGTAAGTTGACTACGCAAACAATTTGGGATTTACAACACAGTGTTTCTTATAAAAATAAGTGATGCAGTCAGTCTCTTCTCAACTCTTAGCCAAAAGAGACTGGCATGCATAGTATTTATATCAGCCATCTGATTACAATGAAGAGCAAAACATGCCGCTATGTTCTGGGCCAGCTGCAGCCTAACTCAGTCTTTCCTTGCAGCACTGGACCACATGACTGAACAATAATCAAGATTCGACAAAACTAGAGCCTGTAGAACTTGCTTTTTGGAGTGTGGTGTCAAAAAAGCAGAGCATCTCTTATTACGGCCAGACCTCTCCCTATCTTTACAACCGTCTAATCTATATATTTTGACCATGACAGTTTACAATCTAAAGTAACGGCAAGTAATTTAGTCTCCTCAACTTGTTCAACAGCCACACCATTCATTACCAGATTCAGCTGAGGTCTAGAACTTCTGGAATGATTTGTACCAAATACAATGCTCATAGTTTTAGATGTTCAATACCAGTTTATTACTGGCCACCCATTCCAAAACACACTGCAACTCGGGTTTCAGTGACTGCATTAGCTGTGGTTGCTGACACGTGTATATGGTTGAATCATCAGCATATATGGACACGCATGCTTTGTTTAATGCCAGTGGCAGGTCACTGGCATTAATAGAAAAGAGTAGAGGGCCTAGAGAGCTGCCCTGCGGTACACGACACTTTACATTTTTGACATTAGCGAAGCTTCCATTAAAGAAAACCCTCTGAGTTCTATTAGATGGCTCTGAATTCACAATATGGCAGAGGTTGAAAAGCCATAACTCAAGTTTTCATGGTCAATAATATCAATTTCTTTCAACCAATCCTTCAATTGTGTTAGTGGAGTATGTGTTGAGTGCCCTTCTTTATAAGCATGCTGAAAGTCTGTTGTTAATTTGTTTAGAGAAATAGCATTGTATTTGGTCAAACACACATTTTTCCCCAACAGTTTGCTAAGACCTGGCAGCGAGCTGATCGGTCTACTGTTAGAACCAGTAAAGGCTGCTTTGCCACTCTTGGGTAGCGGAATTACTTTGGCTTCCCTCCAGGCCTGAGGACAAAGATTTTCCTCTAGGCTCAGATAAAAAATATAACAGATAGGAGTGGCTATAGAGTCAGCTACCATCCTCAGTAGCTTTCCATCTAAGTTGTCAATGCCAGGAGGTTTGTCACTATTGATCGATAACAATTTTTCCACCTCTCCCACAATAACTTTACAAAATTCAAACTTGCAATGCTTTTCTTTTCCTTTATGCATGAATACAATTTCTCACTGTTTGTCGTTGGCATTTCCTGCCTAAGTTTGTCCACTTTGCCAATAAAATAATCATTCAAATAATTGGCAACATCAAATGGTTTTGTGATGAATAAGCTGTCTGATTTGATGAAAGATGGAGTTGAATTTGTCTTTCTGCCCATGATTTCATTTAAATTACTTAAGTTTTTTTCCATCATTCTTTATGTCATCGATCTTGGCTTCATAATACAGTTTCTTCTTCTTTTTGTTGAGTTTAGTCACATCATTTCTCAATTTACAGCAAGTCAGCCAGTCGGATATGCAGCCAGACTCATTAGCCACTCCTTTTGCCCCATCTCTTTCAACCATACAGTTTTTCAATACCTCATCAATCCATGGAGCCTTAAGTTCTAACAGTCAGTTTCTTCACAGGTGCATGTTTATAAATAATTGGAAGAATCAATTTAATAAATTAATCAAATGCAGCGTCTGGATACTCCTCATTAATCACATCAGACCAACAAATATTTTTAACATCATCCACATAAGAGTCACAGCAAAATATTTTGTATGTTCTCTCATTATCTATTTTAGGCCCAGTTGTTGGAACTTTGGCTTTCCTGGATATAGCCACTATATTGTGATCGCTGCATCCAATGGGTACTGATACAGCTTTAGAACAATGTTCCACAGTATTAGTAAAAATGTGAAAGATACATGTGGATGATCTTGTTCCTGTAGTGTTTGTAAACACCCTAATAAATTGATTAATAACCTGAACCTGAACCAATAACCTGATTAGTCACTGGTTACAGTAAGAATCTTCCTCTTGAGTGGACAGCTTGATGAAAACCAGTCAATATTCAGGTCCCCAAGAAAGTAGACCTCTCTGTTTACATCACATACACTCAAGTATTTCACACACATATTATTTAGATACTGACTGTTAGCACTTGGTGGCCTGTAGAAACACCCCAAAAGAAGAGGCTTTAGATATGGTTGCAGGTTTACTTGGTACAACACTTCAATAACACTTGACATAAGATCTTCTCTAAGCATTACAGGGATATGGCTCTGAATATATGTGTGTGTGTGTGTGTGTACAGCAACACCTCCCCATAAGAATGTATGTCTCTTCTATAGATGTTATATCCCTGTATTGCTACTGCTGTATCATCAAATGTATTATCTACAGTAAGTGAGTCTCAGAAATGGCTAATATATATGTATGTTATCTGATGTTAGCAAGTTATTGATTTCATGAACCTTATTTCTAAGGCTACATATATTAATATGGGCTATTTTCAGCCCGTTCCTCGGTAGCTTATCAGAGATGGGCTTAATACTGAAACGAGCAAACAAAGCAAAATAAAAAAAATGTATATATTCAGCAGTCCATTAATCAATTGGTCTGTGTGTACGTGCTGCGGGGTTTAAGCTACAAACCCATAGGCTTGGCTCTCTCATCCCTTCCAGGCTTCTGGGAGGTAGAGTGGACAATGAGCCTGTCATAGCGGATGTAAGTAATGTCCCCAGGGGCTCTGGCAGCTTTCATGGCTGGGATCATTTCTGTCCTCTTCTGGCTCACAGCTTCAGGATAGTCCTCGTTGAGGAAGATATGAGTTCCTCTCAAGTTCTTGGCTCTTTCCAGAACAGCTACCTTATCCTTGAACCTCAGGAACTTGACCACTATCGGCCTGGGTCTATCACCTGGGCCGGGGGTGGGTTTTCCAGTTCTGTGGGCGCGCTCCACCTCAATCTTCCTGTGGTCAATCTTCAATTTCTCAGAGATCATTTCCTTCACTTTGTCCTCAGACTCCATCCAGCTCTCATGTGGAGATTCTGCAATTCCGTCCACAACCAGGTTCCGCCTTGATTGTCTCTCGAAATAAATCAGATCTGTCATTGTTGTCATGGATTCACACACACAACTGATGTCCTCTCTCAATGACTTACAGATTGCTGTCATCTTGCTGTTCTCCTGTTTCAACTCATCTAGCTGACCCTGGCAGAACTTCAAGCTGTTCTTCAGGTCCTGGACCTCTCTGGTCAGGTCGTCCATTCTTGGAATCCACGAGTATTTGGACAAAACACTTGAAGCTATTTTCTTGTTGTTGTAACAACTGCTTGTAGGCATCTTATTTATTTAAATCCTACATGTGTGATAGACACCACTGTCCTCAACGGTACTCCCGCCGGCTTTGGTCTTTGTCATGGTAGCTAGCAACGTAGGTTACTCCTCGCAGTTCCAGACAGGGCAGGTCAGGTGGAAGATTGATGACAACAAACAGCAGCGAACTCAACAGCCACAAACCCGGGACAATGAACTATACCTCGGTAGTATTTATATTTTTGTTCAGTGCGCTGTACATATTGTTATGGAATGCATAATAACCTATGACGTAGCTAACAATGAGACTGCAAAAAGTGTTAACTTGTTGCATGCTTTGATGTAGTTAATAATCTGTGGCTTTGTGCCCCAGATTGCCTGACTTTATCTTGATACTACCGGTCCACTGTAATATCGTTAACATTGAAATCAAGTTTAAAACACACCGCCAAGACTGTCCTGTCTCTCTCACTCAGGCACATAGTAGCCGTCAGGATTAACACACGCAGATCTTACTCTCCCCGCGCTGGGTGTGACGGCATAGCTTCTTGATCTGATTATACAAGGTGGTTTAGTGTATTGTTTCCCAGCTCCTGTCCTCAAGTACCCCCCCCCCCCACCCGACAACGTCACCTGATTCAACTTGCCAACTAATCATCAAGCCCTGGATTAACCAGGTGACTTTGTCAAGGACTACATCAAAAATGTGCTGTTGGGGGGTACTCGAGGAGTTGGGGGGGGGGGGGGGGTACACTAGTTTAGGGAGAGTGGGCTTAACAAGACAGAGACAGATGCTGTCAGGGTGGGGGAGTGGTGGAAAAAGTACCCAATAGTCATACTTGAGTAAAAGTACAGATACCTTTTTAATAGTACTTGTAAATGTAAAAAGTAAATGTAATTGCTAAAATATACTCAAGTATCAAAAGTATCAATCATTTCAAATTCTTTACATTAAGCAAAGCAGACGGCACCATTTTCTTGTTTTTAAAATGAATGGATAGACAGGGGGCACACTCCCACACTCAGACATTATTTATAAAAGATGCATTTGTGTTTAGTGAGTCCGCCAGACCATAGGCAGAAGGGATGACCATGTGTTCTCTTGTGTGAATTTCACAATTTTCCTGTCCTGCTAAGCATTCAAAATGTAACGAGTACTTTGGGTTGTCAGGGTAAATGTATGGAATGAAAAGTACAACATTTTCTTTAGGAATGTACTAAAGTAAAAGTTGTCAAATACCTCAAAACGACTTAAGTAAAAATACTTTAAAGTACTACTAAGTACTTTTACATCACTGGAAAGGTGCTGGAGCTGAGGGAGCTAATCGCCTGGCTCTTTTTTTTATTTATTTTTTATTTATTTTTATTTATTTTTTTTATTTCACCTTTATTTAACCAGGTAGGCTAGTTGAGAACAAGTTCTCATTTGCAACTGCGACCTGGCCAAGATAAAGCATAGCAGTGTGAGCATACAACAAAGAGTTACACATGGAGTAAACAATTAACAAGTCAATAACACAGTAGAAAACGAAGGGGGGGTCTATATACAATGTGTGCAAAAGGCATGAGGAGGTAGGCAAATAATTACAATTTTGCAGATTAACACTGGAGTGATAAAAGATCAGATGGTCATGTACAGGTAGAGATATTGGTGTGCAGAAGAGCAGAAAAGTAAATAAATAAAAACAGTACGGGGATGAGGTAGGTGAAAAGGGTGGGCTATTTACCAATAGACTATGTACAGCTGCAGCGATCGGTTAGCTGCTCAGATAGCTGATGTTTGAAGTTGGTGAGGGAGATGAAAGTCTCCAACTTCAGCGATTTTTGCAATTCGTTCCAGTCACAGGCAGCAGAGTACTGGAACGAAAGGCGGCCAAATGAGGTGTTTGCTTTAGGGATGATCAGTGAGATACACCTGCTGGAGCGCGTGCTACGGATGGGTGTTGCCATCGTGACCAGTGAGCTGAGATAAGGCGGAGCTTTACCTAGCATAGACTTGTAGATGACCTGGAGCCAGTGGGTCTGGCGACGAATATGTAGCGAGGGCCAGCCGACTAGAGCATACAAGTCGCAGTGGTGGGTAGTATAAGGTGCTTTAGTGACAAAACGGATGGCACTGTGATAGACTGCATCCAGTTTGCTGAGTAGAGTGTTGGAAGCCATTTTGTAGATGACATCGCCGAAGTCGAGGATCGGTAGGATAGTCAGTTTTACTAGGGTAAGCTTGGCGGCTTGAGTGAAGGAGGCTTTGTTGCGGAATAGAAAGCCGACTCTTGATTTGATTTTCGATTGGAGATGTTTGATATGAGTCTGGAAGGAGAGTTTGCAGTCTAGCCAGACACCTAGGTACTTATAGACGTCCACATATTCTAGGTCGGAACCATCCAGGGTGGTGATGCTAGTCGGGCATGCAGGTGCAGGCAGCGACCGGTTGAAAAGCATGCATTTGGTTTTACTAGCGTTTAAGAGCAGTTGGAGGCCACGGAAGGAGTGTTGTATGGCATTGAAGCTTGTTTGGAGGTTAGATAGCACAGTGTCCAAAGACGGGCCGAAAGTATATAGAATGGTGTCGTCTGCGTAGAGGTGGATCAGGGAATCGCCCGCAGCAAGAGCAACATCATTGATATACACAGAGAAAAGAGTCGGCCCGAGAATTGAACCCTGTGGCACCCCCATAGAGACTGCCAGAGGACCGGACAGCATGCCCTCCGATTTGACACACTGAACTCTGTCTGCAAAGTAATTGGTGAACCAGGCAAGGCAGTCATCCGAAAAACCGAGGCTACTGAGTCTGCCGATAAGAATATGGTGATTGACAGAGTCGAAAGCCTTGGCGAGGTCGATGAAGACGGCTGCACAGTACTGTCTTTTATCGATGGCGGTTATGATGTCGTTTAGTACCTTGAGTGTGGCTGAGGTGCACCCATGACCGGCTCGGAAACCAGATTGCACAGCGGAGAAGGTACGGTGGGATTCGAGATGGTCAGTGACCTGTTTGTTGACTTGGCTTTCGAAGACCTTAGATAGGCAGGGCAGGATGGATATAGGTCTGTAACAGTTTGGGTCCAGGGTGTCTCCCCCTAACAAACAGTACCGATTTTATATGTATGGTATTTTAGTAGAGTAGGCATAATATGGGCTATAATCAGTGTTAGATAATTGGTAAAATATATTTTCAGTAGCTTCCCCAACACTTGAAGTTAAGCTACCCTAAAGAAAAATATAGTTTACTGAAGTTACTTTGAAAAGGTAGTTACACTACATCCAAACTACGTCATGATACATTTTCATATCTAAATCTGAAATTTCATAGACTACAAATTGCAAGAACCGATCACTCTAGACTCGGATGTTAACAGAATGTGTAATTTAGCCTATTAAATGCAAACTGTTTCAAGGGAAATTCTTGCCTATTTCACTATATTTTTGGCAAAAAAACTAGTGGAGTGCCATTAGTTAGCTACACCGCTGCATTGCAAAAAAGTGATTAACTACTGGAAACACTACCAAGATTAGAATTTAGTTCAACTACTACCAAGCTACTACAAAATGTAGTTACATCTCAAACACTGGCTACAATACATGAAAATAGTCATGGAAGATGTCTGACATTTTCCAGGTTTTTGTCTGAAATGACCTTGTCTTGTCAAAGTAGAGTGAATACTGTCCAGGCCACAACCTCGGCCCTGTCCTCTCTAAACCAATTAGAGTGGGAATAAAGTGGACAGGCAGCGACCTTGCCTAATCAGACAGTAGATAAGCGCAGGGGTTCAGTAGTAGTTCACTAAGGGTGTTTTCACATATAGATCAGTTATTTTAATAGAGGCCCGAGTCCTCTTTAAAACTCTGGGATAAAAAGAAGCTAAGTAACTCTGTTCTCTTTATGCCCCTTGCCAGTTCACTTTACCTGTTTTTGTTGTTCAAGTCCTCTTTTACATTCACATATCTGTTTTAGAAAGGAACCTAGACCTTTTTCCAGCATTCACACAATGCACTGTGGGTTTTTTACAAAGTGCAGGACAAGCCATTTCATCAGAACGTGTTATCTGACAGGTAGATATACCTACTTAAATTCTGGAAGCTAATAGATTGTGTTTTAGTTCAAATATCAGACATCGTTGTAATCAGATGATACTATTAACATGTAAATGCATAGGAATTCGGAGGGCAGAAATGATGAAATATTAAAGCGTTAGACCTCACTAAATGCATCAGTCATACAAAAGTTATACTTAAATCCAAACTGGTTCTCTAGCAAATTAGTAAGAATGTCTCACCCCATGTTCAAGAATGGCCCTTTTCCCTTTATTCAGATTACAAATGCTCACTTTCAGTTATTTGAAAATGAAATAATGTCCAAAATATGGTTATTTTTTAAAGAAGCCATAGAAAGTTGGTTGCAATTTCAGTTTAATCGACCAGAAAAGACAGAACAAATAATACAACAAATATTGTGGTTAAACTCCAATATACTAATTGATAAAAATAACTATTTTTCGATAAAATGTTTAGAAAAGGTATAATCTTTGTAAATTACAGTGGGGCAAAAAAGTATTTAGTCAGCCACCAATTGGGTTCTCCCACTTAGAGGCCTGTAATTTTCATCATA
Source organism: Oncorhynchus kisutch (assembly GCF_002021735.2). Taxonomy (NCBI): domain Eukaryota; kingdom Metazoa; phylum Chordata; class Actinopteri; order Salmoniformes; family Salmonidae; genus Oncorhynchus; species Oncorhynchus kisutch. Next base: position 50,264,559 of record NC_034190.2, on the reverse strand, counting down.
GGTACACTTCAACTATGACAGACACAATGAGGGGGAAAAATCCAGAAAATCACATTGTAGGATTTTTTATGAATTTATTTGCAAATTATGGTGGAAAATAAGTATTTGGTCACCTACAAACAAGCAAGATTTCTTGCTCTCACAGACCTGTAACTTCTTCTTTAAGGGGCTCCTCTGTCCTCCACTCGTTATCTGTATTAATGGCACCTGTTTGAGCTTGTTATCAGTATAAAAGACACCTGTCCACAACCTCAAACAGTCACACTCCAAACTCCACTATGGCCAAGACCAAAGAGCTGTCAAAGGACACCAGAAACAAAATTGTAGACCTGCACCAGGCTGGGAAGACTGAATCTGCAATAGGTAAGCAGCTTGGTTTGAAGAAATCAACTGTGGGAGCAATTATTAGGAAATGGAAGACATACAAGACCACTGATAATCTCCCTCGATCTGTGGCTCCACGCAAGATATCACCCCGTGGGGTCAAAATGATGACAAGAACGGTGAGCAAAAATCCCAGAACCACACGGGGGGACCTAGTGAATGACCTGCAGAGAGCTGGGACCAAAGTAACAAAGCCTACCATCAGTAACACACTATGCCGCCAGGGACTCAAATCCTGCAGTGCCAGACGTGTCCCCCTGCTTAAGCCAGTACATGTCCAGGCCCGTCTGAATTTTGCTAGAGAGCATTTGTATGATCCAGAAGAAGATTGGGAGAATGTCATATGGTCAGATGAAACCAAAATATAACTTTTTGGTAAAAACTCAACTCGTCGTGTTTGGAGGACAAAGAATGCTGAGTTGCATCCAAAGAACACCATACCTACTGTGAAGCATGGGGGTGGAAACATCATGCTTTGGGGCTGTTTTTCTGCAAAGGGACCAGGACGACTGATCCGTGTAAAGGAAAGAATGAATGGGGCCATGTATCGTGAGATTTTGAGTGAAAACCTCCTTCCATCAGCAAGGGCATTGAAGATGAAACGTGGCTGGGTCTTTCAGCATGACACTGATCCCAAACACACTGCCCGGGCAACGAAGAAGTGGCTTCATAAGAAGCATTTCAAGGTCCTGGAGTGGCCTAGCCAGTCTCCAGATCTCAATCCCATAGAAAATCTTTGGAGGGAGTTGAAAGTCCGTGTTGCCCAGCAACAGCCCCAAAACATCACTGCTTTAGAGGAGATCTGCATGGAGGAATGGGCCAAAATACCAGCAACAGTGTGTGAAAACCTTGTGAAGACTTACAGAAAACGTTTGACCTCTGTCATTGCCAACAAAGGGTATATAACAAAGTATTGAGAAACTTTTGTTATTGACCAAATACTTATTTTCCACCATAATTTGCAAATAAATTCATAAAAAATCCTACAATGTGATTTTCTGGATATTATTTTTTTCTCATTTTGTCTGTCATAGTGGAAGTGTACCTATGATGAAAATTACAGGCCTCTCTCATATTTTTAAGTGGGAGAACTTGCACAATTGGTGTCTGACTAAATACTTTTTTGCCCCACTGTATATCATAAGTAGGACTGGTGGAGTTATGTCACGTGCAGCTAACACAAATAAATGGAAATGTCAGCTCTACCCAAAATTACAACCAATGAATTGCAGCATTACCGCAAAAATGGAAGAGGCAAGTGGAAGGGGAAAAAATTAAGGAACTTGTCTGTTGGCCATGCATTAAAGACCAAAATTGGTTAAAAGAAAATTGTGATGAATAAAAAATATACCAGTTTAATTTCAGAACCAAATAATTGACAGGTGTGCCATATAGATTGCGATGTCCTGATTCCATGGCACATGGTTTATGAATTCACACGCAAAACGATGCCGCATTCAAAACACCTCAAGTCCTCAACTGGCAGCTTCATTAAATAGTACCCGCAAAACACCAGTCTCGACTTCAACAGTGAAGAGGCAACTCCGGGATGCTGGCCTTCTAGGCAGAGTCGCAAAGAAAAAGCCATATCTCAGACTGGCCAATAGAAAGAAAAGATTAAGATGGGCAAAAGAACACAGCCTCTGGACAGAGGAACTCTGCCTAGAAGCCCAGCATCCCGGAGTTTCCTCTTCACTGTTGACGTTGAGACTGGTGTTTTGCGGGTACTAGTTTTGGTCACAGGTCCAGGAAAGGCTGAAGAAATGCAACATTTTACCTGGAGCTAACTCTGCAGATAGCAATACTGGGTAATTTGAGAAGTCCTAGTCAATCGATCAAAAGAAAATGTACAATCTGTAGTAACTATAAGAATAGAAAGGTTCAGAACTTTTGTGAAGCATCACAGCACAGTTGAAAAATAAATGGCAAATAGAAATCCAAAATGGATGGTGTTAAGAGCTAGACGGTAGGGGTTGCATGAAGCCGAAGGGTGGGACTAATGACAACAAGATAACAATTGTAAAATAATCTGTAAAATGTATGTAGGTTCAGAACTGGATGGCCATGAGAAATAAAGGGAAGGCCAGGATTAATAACAAACCTAATATAACTATCAAATGGATTGTGCCTGTAAAATGTATATAGCATGTTTAAGCCAGAAGTGGAAGCCTAAGTGTTATTGTTTATTAGTTTACTCCAAGTAGGGGAGGGGTGGTAGGGTTAGAGGGGAATAATAAAGGAAAATATATTTTGTGTGTGTGTGCTTACCCCAAAAATATATGGTGGATTTGAAATGTTGCAGACAATTATATTGATGGAAGCTGCAATATTAAAGTTGATCCTCTCCCTAAGAAGAAAACAAATGTATATATTTATTATTATTATTGGTAACCGCATAAACAGCAGAAAAATAACTGCAGGTTAAGTAATCCTGTAATTGAAAATTATACACCCATGGCTACTGCCCCTTTTAAGAGCTAGAATTGGTTTTGTACCCTATGTTGTGATTCTCACCAAATATGTTGTCTTCTCACACTATTCAAACCCCACAATCGAATGAACAGCTTATGAAGCACTATATCCCATACCCACCTAGGGCTCTATCAAAGGCACTTCAATCTTTTGTCTTGCCCATTCACCCTCTGAATAGCAAACCTACACAATCCACATTTTAAGGCTTAAAAATCCTTCTTTAAAGCTGCAATATGTAACTTTTTGGGCGACCCGACCAAATGTAGTTATAGATCTGTCATTCTCAATGAAAGCCAGTCTATGAAGAGGTAGATCTGTTCTATGTGCGTTATTTCTATGCTTCCCGTTCATAAGTTTCAGTTTTGTAGCTTTTACTTTCGGTTTGGTACACCAACTTCAAACAGCTGAAAATACAATATGTTTGATTATGGGAAAGGTATTTCACAGCAGTTTAGATGGTACAATGACTCTCTCCACTCCTAGCTTGTTTTTTCACAAACTGAAATTAGCGGAACTATATACAATTTTAGCAACCAGGAAATGTCAGAGCAATTTCTGCGTAGTGAATGTTTAACCTGTCTCCTCCCCTTCATCGACACTGATTTTGAAGTGGATTTAACAAGTGACATCAATAAGGGATCATAGCTTTCCCCTGAATTCACCTGGTCAGTCTGTCATGGAAAGAGCAGGTGTTCCTTAGCTGAGTGAGCGTAATTACATATTTTTTTTTTTACTGGACTGAGGGCCTGCGTCTGAGGGTAGGGAGGGAGCAACGGTGAGGCTCACCGTCCCTCCACTCTCTCTCCCTTCACTGAGAAAAGGGGACACAGTCTTCCAGCTGATGCATTATTTCTGCCTCATGCACCAATTCATGTTGTTAATCCGATTTCCAGAGAAAGTGAAATATTGCCCCATATAAAAGCGACAAGCCGCTAATAAAAATGCAAGCTTATCGAAGCACTGTAGCGCACGTTGTAGGGGGAACGTACATTTTATGGCTTATGAAAGTGTTAAATAAAGTGTTGACAGTGCTGAATAACAACTTCAACATGAACTTACTCATAAAAACAGCCGTGCTTTTGCTCTCTGGTGTTGGTAACACAAACAGCACCGACTCACATGTGCCCATTTACAGTAACAAAGCCTTTCTATTGGTGTTTCAACTTCACAATTTGAAAGCTTGTTAACCGGTGGTCACCAACCGGTTTTGATGTTTTTGAAATCTCACAATATCAACTATGCTGTGCACTCTGCTTTCTTTTACAGTCTATGGCTCGAGGGAACTCTGTGGGCACGGTGATCTGAGCTACCTGATTGGCCAGCGGTAGGCCTGTAGGTGCACTTGATTCGCTCTCTGGGCCTGCCGGGCAGGTAGAGTTCTACCTTTGGACGCATGAAATGGTTCACAATTGGAACACTTTGCCTTCCCGTCGCTAGGGTTGCTGAATCAAGTGCACCCTCTGCCAACGGCCCCGAAACCAAATATATATTTTTTTAACGTAAGGCTTTATCATTGTATTTTTTTTTTACAGAAATGTTTGGTGATCACCTAGGAATGCCTTGGCGATCGACCAGTCCATCGTGATCGACTGGTTGGTGACCACTGGTTTACAAGCTTTCAATTGTGAAGTTTAAACACAAAGTAGAAAGGCTGTTACTGTAAATGGGCACATGTGAGTCAGTGCTGTTTGTCACCACCACCAGGACTAGGTTTGAACATGGCAAGTCTCTAGGCCCTCGAATGCGTCGCTGCTGTTTCTCTGCCCACGCAACAAGCTTCCACTTGATTTAGGCTCTAGTCTACCAATGTGGAGTTGTTACATCTTTGGCCAAAGTCCTAGCTAGTGCATCTGCCATAAAATTGGCACCCAGACCTCTCCGACATGAAGGGGTTAACATCGCAAGCACTAAACAGGACAGGGCCACTTCCTTTTAAGGACTTTAGTCTGGAGAGTTAGATAGGGGGAGGGAAATGTGGAGTGACGAAGAGCGAGCATTGGGCATAGTAAAGGAGGCAGATTGACAGGGAGAGAGGGAAAGCCGGGAAAAGACACGGGGAGATTAAAAAAAAAATATATATGATTCATTTCCATGAGTACAACAGTTGAAGACGAGCTGAAAATTCGGAGTAATCTCTTGTACTCCAGTTTGTAGTGGAAATCCTCTCGCAAAGAGCAGAAAATCAAACAGCCTGTGTGTGGAATGTGTGTGTAATGTTCTCTGTCACACAGTGGTAAACTTGTGGTGGCTGTGGGAAAAGTAGGCCGTTGAGTACATGTTTTCCCAGCATTTGGCCTGCCCTAGTAATTTCACCGACATACCATACATTTTTCCCCTTACTAGCTGACTTTTCTTTTTTCTTTCTTACTATCGCTGATTTTCCTGGGAGCCAAGTTTATTGAGGAAAAATGTACTTACTGTGATATGTGGTTGTCCCACCTAGCTAGCTACCTCAAGATGAATGAACTTTAAGTTGCTCTTAGTCTACTAAATTACCAAAATGTCAAATCATTTTCAACAGTCCTTGCTTAGCATGGCTCGTTGTAGCGTGTCCAGGGCCTCTACAATTTGGTAGCGAAACAACAATTTATCACTGGCTTTTGTGTACAAACTCAGCATCCACAGATGACTCTCACATGACGGGAGGTTTCTGAAGCAGCGTGAAACGCAAAACACGGTGCATATTCACTCGCCATGATCACTTATCCACGCCTCCTCGCCACACCACCGCCTTGATGTTCAGGGAAAATGGCGGATTAGACTGTGGGTGTGGCTGGATTTACTCAGCCTAGTGACTGGTCTATACAGTGCTGTCAAGTGCTGAGCGGTGCACTTTGGGGAGGGGCCACATTGACTGGTGACGTCTAAATGCAGAACATTATTGATAGCACAGAGGACTATAAGGGTGAATGAAGCCAACCGCAACGTTCCTTGACCCATCATCGTCGGGCCTGTTTTGGAACACGTATGCATTAAACACAGAGATGTGTGTATGTGAGGAAAAACAGCAAGGCTGAAATTGGACAGGACTCGCTGTTAAACAGTGGCAATTGTTACCGAGTAAACTATCCTGGCTAAATAAATAAATAAAGTGACAGGGCTATAAACGTACAGGGGAAACACACACACACACACACACAGCTGTGCCCTCTTGAGAGAGTCAGTGAGTGCATGCGTGTGTATAACAGTAACATAGTGAAGTATGAGGGTAAGGCTAACCTTGTCTCCTTGTGGCTTGGGCCTCACTGATCACCGGTTAAGAGGTTGTGTCAAAGCAATCAGCTTAGCAGATGTCCAGCATCCGCACAGAGGAGAATTAGCAACAAGCTTGCAGACACAACCATTTCTGCGTACGAAGTGGCACCCTATTCAGTATGGCAGATTTTGTTTTGGGGGGGGGTGGATAACCATTTCAGACGCAGCCAATGGCTTGCCTTCCAGCTCGTCTATTGCCGCTGTGCTGCCGCGTGTCTCATAAGTTATCTTAATCCATAGGCTATAGGCTAAGTAAGGGATAATCAACGAGGGGCTATGCGTTCCCTGGAAAATAGTGCATGATGCGGAAGGTGTGTTCCACGACGCGCAGAGTGGAACTGACCTTCCACGGAGTTGCATTATTTTCCAGGGACCGCATAGAGCCCTGGAGTTGATTATGTCATTTTATACCATGGCTATAAATGAACATATTTCAAATACAATTTTATTTGTCACATGCGCCGAATACAACCGGTGTAGACCTTACAGTGAAACGCTTACTTTACTACGCTTACTTTACTATCCCTTAGTGTTAACGTATTTACTAAATAAACAATAAATGAAGAAAATGTAATTTTAAAAAAGTACTAATAATTAAAGAGCAACAATAAAATAACAGTAACGAGGCTATATACAGGGGGTACAGGTACAGAGTCGATTTGCGGGGGCACTGGTTAGTCGAGGTATTTGAGGTAATATGTAGGTAGAGGTAAAGTGACTGCATGGATAATAAATGTTGCAGCAGTGTAAAAATGGGTGGGGTCAATGCAAATAGTCCGGGTAGCCATTTGGTTAGCTGTTCAGGAGTCTTAATGCTTGGGGGGAAGAAGCCTTTTGGACCTAGACTTGGTGCTCCGGTATTGCTTGCCGTGTGGTAGCAGAGAGGTCTATGACTAGGATGGCTGGAGTCTTTGGCCATTTTTAGGACCTTCCTCTGACACTGCCTGGCATAGAGGTCCTGGATGGCAGGAGGCTTGGCCCCAGTGATATACTGGGCCGTACGCACAACCCTCTATAGTGCCTTGCGGTCGGAGGCCGAGCAGTTGCCATACCAGGCAGTGATGCAATCAGTCAGGATGCTCTCAATGGTGCAGCTGTAAAACCTTTTGAGGATCTGAGGACCCATGCCAAATCTTTTCAGTCTCCTGAGGGGGAATAGGTGTTGTCGTACCCTCTTCACGACTGTCTTGGTGTTTTTGGACCATGACAGTTCGTTGGTGATGTGGACTCCAAGAAACTTGAAGCTCTCAACCTGCTCCACTACAGCCCTGTAAATGAGAATGGGGGTGTGCTCGGTCCTCCTTTTCCTGTAGTCCACGATCATCTCCTTTGTCTTGATCATGTTGAGGGAGAGGTTGTTATCCTGGCACCACATTGCCAGGTCTCTGACCTTAGGCTGTCTCATCGTTGTTGGTGTGTCGTCGGCAAACTTTTCTGCTAGAAATGTATTGATTTGCCAATAGAAATGTGACAGCATCCACCGAAGTAGCTATCAAGTTTACTTACAATAGCTGCCTTGGTAACCAAAAAGACTTGCTAGCGTCGCTAACCAAACCGTCATCCTAGCTTGCTATTATGAAAATCGAATTCACCAATAATGTTTTCAATTCGACTTTTGCTTTCAAAAGCAGCTCAAAAATGGAACATTTAATTATACCGTGCGTTATAAGGTATTAATGCACACTTTAGAATGAAGAGTTTAACAGTGCCATGGTATAAATCTTGTTAATGTAGTGGTTCCTGTAGTCATTATACACTTCTCCAGGCATTGTGAGATCTGATCATCTGAGCAGTGTGACAGCCTTGACTACAATAGACTCTTTTACAGTCGTATACAGCTGTGGCAGTATCTGAGAGCGCGAGAGAGCTCCCAGCCAGTCTAGCCGCCTCTGTTCTCCCTACTGCTCTCATGGCTGGCTTCGCCCCATTGGCAAGGTTGGCCATGTTGGTTTGGAGACACGGATGCCCCTATCCTGCCCTGTCCCCGCGGTGCTCTAACCACAACAGTATGCCAACAGAGCGTGTTCTGACTTAAACCCCCATCCCCTCCTAGTCTCTTTCCCTACAGCCTCACAAGAACATTTCCCTTCTTAATGTCCTTGTGTGTTCCTGATCAACCCATTGACACTGGTTGCTACTTCACAGTCCTGTCTTTATTAACAGTCGCTATGTCTGCGCATATAAGATAATGCTCTGTCGTGTTCATGTGGTGCCAAGAGATAAACACTCGTCCAGGCGTTGTGAGATCTTAGAATCTGGTAAGAACGCAGCCAGCGACAACAACCAACCACTAACTGTACCCATGTTTGATGACCCCCCCCCCCCCCCCCCCGTTTGCAATGTTCCTCTCCATCAACGAAGCCACACCCTCTGAGCTTGTGGTTGCCGAGGAGACACGTGAGACGCACCGCTCCCTCCCCGGGCAACTCTTCATATGACCCCGTGCTTATCAGACAGGCCTTGACTATAACACCGGGGAGGGGGGTGAGGGAAGAGTACGTGAAAGATAAACAGGGGGGGGGGGGGGGGAGGAAGAAATGGACAAAGAGGGAGAGCGAGAGACTGACAAATAATGAGTGGGAGTGGGGATTGAGAGGTGAGAAAGCAACACTGAGGGAGGGTGAGGGAAGCCTACTCAACTAACAGCAGGACAGTCCGTACACAGCCAGTCTGGTCAATATTCACACTATCTGTTATCACCATTTTGTTTATGCTCTGTACACAAGAGTGGGATGCAACAAACCACTCACACCGACGTTTCTTTGTTTGGGAGTGCTGTCTGACTGCTCCCCTTCTCCTCTGCTCTCTCACATGGGCAGGCTGAGTAGAGCAGTGACACGTTGATCATCTTCAGCTCTAGCTGCAATTAGCAGGGCCAGCAGACAGTGATAACGTGTAATAGAAATCAATTTAGACGTCAGCCAGCGCAGCATATGAATTGCTATCGTGATAGAGGGGGAAAATACCGGGTTAGATAGAGGGTTAATCTGGCATTTAGGAAGAGGTAGTTTCAGGAGGGAAAGGCGGGGGGGGGGTTGTTATGGCAATGAGGTCTTCCTTGTGTTTTGTTGTCAAGGCAACTTCAGGCACTTGATATCCCCCATACGTGACGACAGGCGAGAGCACTTCACACACTCTCCTTACAAACCCCGCAGCACACGCAAATACACATGTCCTTGCACAATGGCACACTTAGTCTACACTCGTTCCCAGAAATGCACTTTAGTATAATGATTATGACACCCTGAAACGACCATTATGTTAATATAAATCAATACACATAATCAAACGATACAGATTGAAAACACATAAAGTAGCCTAGAACTAGCCTGCTGTTTCAGCTTTCACATGATGAATCACTTATTTAACTTTATGCCTGGTGAGCCGATGCCCTTTGTGCCAGATTCAGGCAAAGGCCACTCCGGCCGTGAATTTATTTAACTGATGTGAAATACATTTTTATTTTTTTTTATTTTAAGTAACTTAGTCATGCCTATATTTCCTCAAATCCAATTCTACTCAGTCAGTGCTCACGGTTTGGTAAGATGAGCTGATCGCTGATCGGTTTTGCCTTTCGGATCACAATGTTGGCCTTTCTAGGGAGTTTTTCCTAGCCACCGTGCTTCTACACCTGCATTGCTTGCTGTTTGGGGTTTTAGGCTGGGTTTCTGTACAGCACTTTGAGATATCAGCTGATGTACGAAGGGCTATAGAAATAAAAAAATGTATGTGAATATAAAAAATATATGGGCCTGCACTGTTGGCACTCGTAGCATAACAATTTCACTGTACCCTGCATGTGACTAATAAACTAATCTAATCTACATGGACGAGGGGACCTGATCCTAGATCAGCACTCCTACTCTGAGACACTTGAAATGTACGGGCCCAGATGTGTCACTGACTGTCCTGAAGACGGACAGATCTAGGGCAACGGCAAGAATTAAGGTCCTACTCCAGTCTCCTTTTCACCTTATTTATCAACTGATTTACTTATTGGCAATTCCATGGTAGCAGAGTGACGCTGACTCTGATTTTTCAACCCAAAAGTCTATACTTTACAACCAATGATTGTATAGTTAAACAAACCATACAACTCTATGCACAAGGACGACTTAAAAAATGTTCACTGAAAATGTTATAAAAACAAATTTACTTGAAGAACAGTGCAGATGCAAGGTTTGGTAACAGAATGACCGCACAAACCGTAGTTCTGTTACCCAACTTTGCATCTGCACTGTTCTTCAAGCAAATGTGTGTTTTTGTTAACTTTTCAGTGGAAATTGTTTAACTTTGCAAACCATGCAATTACAATCATTGTTTTTTTGTTTGACATGCATTTTAAAGTCTCAGCATCGCTCTGTTACCGTGGAATTGCCCTTAAGGCATCATCTCAGTAGGTGTTCCAGGCATCATCTCAGTAGGTGTTCCAGGCATCGTCGCAGTAGGTGTTCCAGGTATCGTCTCAGGTGTTACAGGCATCATCTCAGTAGGTGTTCCAGGCATCGTCTCACTAGGTGTTACAGGCATTGTCTCAGTAGGTGTTACAGGCATCGTCTCAGTAGGTGTTACAGGTATCGTCTCAGTAGGTGTTCCAGGCATCGTCTCAGTAGGTGTTCCAGGTAGCGTCTCAGTTGGTGTTCCAGGCATCGTCTCAGTAGGTGTTCCAGGTATCATCTCAGTAGGTGTTCCAGGCATCGTCTCAGTAGGTGTTCCAGGCATCGTCTCAGTAGGTGTTCCAGGTATCGTCTCAGTAGGTGTTCCAGGTATCGTCTCAGTAGGTGTTCCAGGTATCGTCTCAGTAGGTGTTCCAGGTATCGTCTCAGTAGGTGTTCCAGGTATCGTCTCAGTAGGTGTTCCAGGTATCGTCTCAGTAGGTGTTCCAGGTATCGTCTCAGTAGGTGTTCCAGGTATCGTCTCAGTAGGTGTTCCAGGCATCGTCTCAGTAGGTGTTCCAGGTAGCGTCTCAGTAGGTGTTCCAGGTAGCGTCTCAGTAGGTGTTCCAGGCATCGTCTCAGTAGGTGTTCCAGGTAGCGTCTCAGTAGGTGTTCCAGGTAGCGTCTCAGTAGGTGTTACAGGCATCGTCTCAGTAGGTGTTCCAGGTAGCGTCTCAGTAGGTGTTCCAGGTAGCGTCTCAGTAGGTGTTACAGGTATCGTCTCAGTAGGTGTTCCAGGTAGCGTCTCAGTAGGTGTTACAGGTATCGTCTCAGTAGGTGTTCCAGGTAGCGTCTCAGTAGGTGTTCCAGGTAGCGTCTCAGTAGGTGTTACAGGTATCGTCTCAGTAGGTGTTCCAGGTAGCGTCTCAGTAGGTGTTACAGGTAGCGTCTCAGTAGGTGTTCCAGGTAGCGTCTCAGTAGGTGTTCCAGGTAGCGTCTCAGTAGGTGTTCCAGGTAGCGTCTCAGTAGGTGTTCCAGGCATCGTCTCAGTAGGTGTTCCAGGTATCCTCATGGGCAGGGTAGGAAATGAACTAGGCACCGTGGCAGGTAGAAGGAAAGAAAAAAATGCACATAAAAATCACTAAAGGATGAGAATGCTTTGTAATATTGCTAGTAAGAAGTAGTAATGTGGTTTCTTGCTCAATTTCATTTTTGTGACCTGAATATGTCAAACAAAATAATTTAGGTACAATAGTAAAAACAGAAACAAATTAACATCAAGAAACGATAAAGTACCGACCCTTTTATGAGCACAATGGAAGTATTGGAGTTTTTTTTTATGAGGAATGAAATGTTTTTTATGGCGTGGTCCATGCTCAATCAGTCTCAATGTACCCTCAAATATTTGAGTCATTAGGTGAGAGGACAATGTTTCGATGCCCATTTTAAGGGGTGGGCATTTGCCATGGTAACAGGGCATTCTGTGTCTGTCAGAGGATCATCAAAGCAGGCAGTTGCAGAAAACTCAAACTAATATTGGAAATACAACCTAGCGTGTGAATAAAACTATGTAACTAGCCAAGAAACACGAGGACATAGTATTTTTGGGTCAATTCAACCAATGTGGGCTTTGGATAAAAATACATTTGAAATGTTCCCAAATGCTCTGTGACCACTCGCTGACGTCTTACCCAACAATGTCTCCACCCACATTTGGGTGGAGGTGTTAACCCTGGGGGTTGGACCTTTTCCCTCTTTTGTTCTCTCTTGCTCCTCTATTGTTCCCACAAGCTGTACAAATGTATAGTACCAATTTGCAGATAATGAAATTGTAGGACGTAACGTCGTACGAAGTGGGTGACAGGGCCACTTTTGGCTCGGGAGCACCACTTTCAAAACTACAGGCGGAAATGATCCAGGAGTTTAAGAGTGCAACTTTAAGTGTGTGTACTTTACTGTATTTATACTTGGGACATTGCTTTTCACAAAAGAGCTGGAGGACATCTTTAAGCTGTAGACCGTGGGCCCTAGGGGATAAACTCTGAAGTGTGTCCCAATGAGGAAGGGGAAGGTGAGGGGGTTGAAATGTGTGCCTCTACGTCGGGCCTGCGTTCACATGGCCCAGTTAATGGTTGCTGACAGCTTGGTAATAGAGTGTGAAGGGAGACAGAGGATGGGAACCCTGGGCTGTGGTATTGACACTGTCCTGTCATTTAACCCCGCCCCCCCCCACCCCCCCCCAACGGACCCCACAGTACACACACTCGCATCACAGGCCTCTATCTATCTCTCTCTATAGGAGTGTTCCTCCATTCACTCATTAAACATTCATATTCACAACCGGAGTACACTGGATACATATTCATGATCAACTCGGGCCTTCCAGGCAATCCATGTTCCTCTGTCTGTCCGACCCTACTGTCACAGCCCGAAGAGTCTGCGTCTAAGACACCCACGCAACAGGCTGTGCGTTGGGAATTTGGGAAATGTGTGGGTTTGGTGGTGTGCTTTCTTCTTTTGTGTGATTTTTATATTTTGTCTGGCTTTATAGCAGTGTAGAGTGTGAATACATAAATGTATGCGTGTCGGGTCTCCTTTCATGTGTTTGAGTTGTTTCTCTCTGCCGGGTCCGAGAGCGCTCTGCTAGCACTTATGTCAGAGGTCGGAACCACAGGCTCTACAGTTGCAGCGACGTGTGAACTGTGAACAGGAGAGAGTGTTCACTGCTAACTCTCCCTCTCTCTTTCCCTCCAGCCCCTCCCCCCAGCAGATACAACCGCAGAGTGTCAGGTGAGTTCTGTTTGACGTCACTACTCCCTAATGTAATCTTCAGCGGCGACGTTTTGCATGTTAAGTAGGTGTAGCTGGAGATCTTTGCTCTGGTGTAATCTTACCGGCCCTCTGAATGCCTCCTTGGTGTTGACACTAAGTTACTACTGGTTGTCTTGGTGTATCACACTATATGCTGATAACTTCTCAGGGTGTGTCACACTGGTATTAGTCCCCTGAAGTGTGCTTTTCAATGTGTTCCCTCGTTGTGACTAGCACAGTGAGGAATGCCTTACTATGACTTTAGGTGTTGTGTTACACTCTAAGTGTTCTCCCACTAGTGTGCGCGGAGGCCTTCAACCCAGATGACGATGACGAGGTGGAGGAGCCGAGGGTGGTGCATCCCAAAACAGACGAGCAGCGCTGCCGGCTGCAGGACGCCTGCAAAGATATTCTACTGTTCAAGACCCTGGAACAGGTATGAAGACGAGGCAGACGCGCCGTAACCACAGTGACAGGAAACCCCTTCACTTTATTCCAGTCTACGATGAGCTACACAGTCTCATGCGCTTCTGTTCTAATAGGTTGTAGTTTCACATCGGCACATTCACAACCTAATAGAACACTCATTCAATTCTAAAGCATTGAAATGAATCGTTCAGTCTTTTGGGATAAAGGGTTACTGCTCTTTGTTTATTTCCTGGTACACTCGGTAACGCACAGTAATACAGAAGCTGCCAGACGGGCACAACTCACACCTTCTGTCAATAACCCCCGAGAAGTGGAATCAATTAGCATAATAAATCATTTTTAATAAAAAAATTGTTTTGTTGTTGCATGATGTCGCACCTGCGGTGAAAGGTGGCAGAGCTAGAGCGGTGTTTGTCAGACCATGAGACATCCCGAAAATCGATCTTCTCACGTAGAGTCCAAACGGTTTGGCCTACAAACCCCTCTGTGGAAAGATGAGACTCTCATGAACACGATGGTGTTCTCCGTTTTGCACTACGCCCCCCCCCCCACCCCAGAAGCATCACTCTACGGAAAGGCGAGTCTCTCACAAACGCATACATGTCGGTTGTTTTGCTCTAGGACCCCTCACAAGACTATTCAGAAGGTAGCTAGGTACTCGTTTTTTTATTTTTATGTATGGATGTATAGATAGTTTGGTGCCTAAAGTGGTTAAATACATCAAAAACAAAAAAAGTTATAGGACAGACATTTCAGAGAATATTACGTCAAATCACATATCTACCGTAGCTTTGATTGGACTGATCATGTCAACATCATACTTTCAAAGTCTTAGCTAGCTAGACAAGCAGTCATCGTGAATCACGTCGACAATCTACTGGCAAACCCTTTCCAATCCTTCTCGTATGAAGAGAAAATCTAGATAAAACGTATCGGTGCTCATCGGCCATTGGTCATAAGCGTTACACAACAAGTCAGAAATCGCAAATTCAACAATGAGTGGTTTGGAAGGAATCAGTGGGAAAATGCAAGTGTCGCAAAGCAATCACTACTTTGCTTTCCCTGCTTGCTATTCAGTGGAGAGGGAGTGTGGTCCAAGTCTGGGTTTAAGGATTTAAAACCTCTGTCTGAAAGGGCCTCTTTTTTTTCTCCAAAACTTTAAAATGGTAAACATTCACACGTGACACCATGGGCTGGAACACATTGGCCACGCTGTCAATCCAGCATGACTTCATCCAGAGAATGCCAGACTTTGACTACGTTTGATGACAGTTTGCCCACAAGGCGGACCGCCGCGCCACCTTCCTGTTCAAGTGAGCACAACAAAGTCCAAAAAATATGTCTGGTATGCTACTACATACAGTAAATGATGTAATATTCCAGGGATATATGAATACTGTAGCTAAGAAAGTAATACTTTAGTGTATGTTGTGTTGTAAGCTGTCAGTAGCCCACGTGTCTCACCCTTAGAATACACTGTTCTGACCTGGTGGTGCACATGTAGCCTACTGCCTGATTTTAGAGAAATGTCATTGAATATTGTAAGAGTTTTTCGTTGTCTGCTTATATGCCCTCATTATTTCAAATCAAATATGATTTGTCACGTGCACCATAATACAACAGTGACATGCTTACTTACAAGCCCTTAACCTTCAATACAGTTTTAAGAAAATACCACAAAAAAAGTAAGAGATAAGAATAACAAATAATTATAGAGCAGCAGTACATAACAATAGCGGGGATATATTCAGGGGGTACCGGTACAGAGTCAACGTGCGGGGGCATCGGCGTCCACGTAATTGAGGTAATTTGTACATGTAGGTAGAGTTATTAAAGTGACTGCATAAATAATAACAGAGAGTTGCAGCAGTTTAGAAGGGATTGGGGGGCAATGCAAATGGTCCAGGTTGCCATTTAATTAGCTGTTCAGGAGTATTATGGCTTGGGGGTAGAAGCTGTTTAGAAGCATCTTGGACCTATCTTGGACTTGGCGCTCCGGTACCACTTGCCGTGCAATGCAGAAGCCCAAATTATTTATTTTTCAACAAAAAGTTCAGTAATGGACCCATGTAATTCCAGTTGATATTGCGAGGGTTCTTTTGTTTGCGCAATGCGCTGTCTGTGCGTCTGTATATTGTCTATAAGTGGATCCTCGTGATTGTATTTTCCTTACTTTTTAGAACACATAGGCCTATTAAAATACTTCAAATGTTAGGCTGTATTTCTCGCTCTCAATTTTCAAATCAATTCAGTAGACTTTATTGACATGGCAAGTTAAATGACTTAAATTGTCAAAGTATACATATAACAGACAATTGTGAGACCAACAGCAATAAGGCATCAGTAATAGTAGTGGAAATGTGATTAGCATTAACAGCAACTACAACAACAATATTAATGAGAATAACAATATATTAAAGCAATAGTAGTAGACCCGTCTCAACATGACTGAGAAGCCACATGACAGGATATGAGAAACAAAACCAAAATGAGAAATGTTACATTGCACTTTTCACTGGCTGTCCCTCAGGTTGTGGCAGGAGGACACACATTTTGGCTGCCAAAACTGCACATTTTAGGCTTTTCACCCAATAAATATATTTAATTAAAATGTCTTCACATTTTTATACTTTAACATTCTTTGTACTGATTGATAGTTTTGGGAAATAAATATTCTCTTAGGTCTGAGTATTTATCACAGTGTCATAGAAAATGCAACTCTGTCTCTAAATCTAATCAAATTTATTTATATAGCCCTTCGTACATCAGCTGATATCTCAAAGTGCTGTACAGAAACCCAGCCTAAAACCCCAAACAGCAAGCAATGCAGGTGTAGAAGCACGGTGGCTAGGAAAAACTCCCTAGATAGGCCAAAACCTAGGAAGAAACCTAGAGAGGAACCAGGCTATGTGGGGTGGCCAGTCCTCTTCTGGCTGTGCCGGGTAGAGATTATAACAGAACATGGCCAAGATGTTCAAATGTTCATAAATGACCAGCATGGTCCAATAATAATAAGGCAGAACAGTTGAAACTGGAGCAGCAGCACGGCCAGGTGGACTGGGGACAGCAAGGAGTCATCATGTCAGGTAGTCCTGAGGCATGGTCCAAGGGCTCAGATCCTCTGAGAGAGAGAAAAAAAGAGAGAGAGAGAATTTGAGAGAGCACACTTAAATTCACACAGGACACCGAATAGGACAGGAGAAGTACTCCAGATTTAACTGACCCTAGCCCCCCGACACATAAACTACTGCAGCATAAATACTGGAGGCTGAGACAGGAAGGGTCAGGAGACACTGTGGCCCCATCCGAGGACACCCCCAGACAGGGCAAAACAGGAAGGATCTAACCCCACCCACTTTGCCAAAGCACAGCCCCCACACCACTAGAGGTATATCTTCAACCACCAACTTACCATCCTGAGACAAGGCCGAGTATAGCCCACAAAGATCTCTACTGCTCCCCTGGAGCAGAATGAGCACAGCCTGTCCTCTCTGGGCAGCCAGGTTTGCCTGTGATGACCAGTCCCTATGGCCAGATTGCTCACTGAGTCTGTACCTAGTCAGTGTTTTCCTCAGTGTTCTGTCTGTCACAGTGGTCAGACAGTCTGACACCATGTACTGTCTGTTTAGAGACGATTAGCATTGAAGTTAGATTTTTTTGTTGACTTTCTAATAGGTGATATCTTTATTTTTGCTTTGTGATGATTTGGTTGGGACATTTTCTGAGTGTTTTCTCTCTTTATGTGTGGTGACTAAAAGAAGAGTCAAGTTAAGGCCTCAACGTCTTGCGACATCTACCTGAATTTCTGTCGGTGTCCATTTTGAAAAGTGCTGAACGAACAGGCCTACCTTGTCATAGCTCATTTGCTTGCACTTGCTTATACTTAGCTCTAAGTGTTAATGATATAAAAACAAAGATTGTGAATTTACTGAACATAAATGTAATGGTTGTGTATGGTTCGGTTCAAAAGGCGTGTCGGCATTCGTTATTATTGAAGGAGAACGCGGTTCTTATCAAGTTGCACGAATCCACAAGGAGTCAGTAGAAACCATTTTTATTTAAGCATGTCAGCCGTATCAGCTATGGTTTTTAGAAAGGCAGTAAATGAGGCTGAATGAGCTGTTTCGCTGCCAGACGAAGCCCAGCTGATAAGGTGTAGCGGTGGTAAGGATTCACTCCACAGTGCTGAAAGGAAAGCTCTGCTGTCGCAACAGCTTTTATCTAGGCCCTAATAGTATTTGGGCACCGTTTGTCACCATTTACAGTGCAATTCATGTGTTGGGTTGTCTAGTGGCATTGCTGGCATGCCTTTTTTTGTTTTTTAAATTGGTCGAGTTTGTCCCACCAAGATTTTCATGCTCAAATTGGCACTGAGTAAGACCAAATTATGTTACATCAAATCTAATCTTTTTTTTTTAAATATATATTTGTTTGGTACCTTAAGGGGCCTACAACTCCAAATCAAATAGCTAAATGATCCTTGGTATGACAATCTTAAAACAATTCCATATGCTTAGTAGAACTCACAAATGCGAGTGAAATGCACTGTGGAACCCTGACCTCCTGCCAACGTGGCTAGTGAAATAGATTTTGGCATTGGCGGGTAGATGTCTATCTGGATTTGGCAGGTGGCGGGTGTTAATCACCCCCTCCTCTCCTGCCTCCCCGTCCTCTCCCTCACAGGAGCAGTTCTCGGAAGTCCTGGACGCCATGTTTGAACTGCGCGTACAGCCCCAGGAGCATGTCATCGACCAGGGAGACGACGGAGACAACTTCTACGTTATCGAGAGGTGTGTGTAGTTACTTAGGAATCTTAACAATCAAGGCATTCACTAGAAAGCAGCATTCATAACAAACACACCTCCACTCATCCTCCAACAAGCCCCCCTTGGGCATGATCCTCTAGTTGTTTTGTCTGCCGTGCGTCCTGGGCCTCTATGTCTTTGTCCCAAATGGCAGCTTTTTTCCTTTTATATGGTGCACTTTCTTTTGACCAGAGCCCATATGGCCTTGGTCAATAGAAGTGGGCTACATCGGTAATAGGGTGTGTCCCAAATGGCACCCTGTGAGTGGGCTTATTCTCGCCGCACCTTAAGCTCCC
Organism: Oncorhynchus kisutch; assembly: GCF_002021735.2. Taxonomy (NCBI): domain Eukaryota; kingdom Metazoa; phylum Chordata; class Actinopteri; order Salmoniformes; family Salmonidae; genus Oncorhynchus; species Oncorhynchus kisutch. Next base: position 50,245,731 of record NC_034190.2, on the reverse strand, counting down.
TCCTCAGTCATGCTAGTACCACAGCCTGGGAGGCTTAGGTCTAGATGCACGTCATAAGCATGTTAAACCAATTCCCCCCCTACGCTCTGCCTTGCAAAGCATCATGGGAAACCCTTTGGTCACCTACATGGCCAGGTGACCATCATACTAATCCCCCCCCAAACAAAGTTAATGCTCCACCGGCAACCACAAAGTAAATTCCCAGAACTGAACTGGTAGTACTCTTGGTCCAAGCTACAGATGAGTACTCGTAGTACTCATCTGTAGCTCCAAGCTACAGATGAGAGATTTAGATCAGTGATCAACTTCATTGTAGATGAAGAGTAGTCTGCATGGTTTCCAAATATCTCATGTTTGAGTTTTCTAATATTATTAGACCATTCTTAATTTCTCTTTTGTCTCTCTCTCTACTCTCTCGCCCCTGTTTCTTTCTCTCTTCCTCTCTCTTTCCTTTCAGAGGAATCTATGACATAGTGGTACTGATTGATGGCGTAGGGACGTGTGTGGGGCAGTATGACAACAAAGGCAGCTTCGGGGAGTTGGCACTGATGTACAACACCCCCCGCGCTGCCACTATTATTGCCACCCAGGAGGGGGCGCTCTGGGGCCTGGTGAGAGATACACCCACACTGCCCTGACCCTTGACCTCAAGTTCACACTGCTGTGCTCTACCACAGCACCTCCCTGTGGACACCAGGGAGAATAACACAGTGGCCATATATTAGAGATACATTATGTTTTGAGCAAAATAGTTGTTGTTTTTTTAGACACCATTGCAGACCACTCCCAGACCACTTCCCAAACAGTCCTAGCAACATTCTTGCTTCTAAAATTCTTCTAAAATTGCCCTTTGCTAAGAAGCCATTTGTTTATTTTTGACTATTTTAATTGAAAGCAATCACAGTAAGGTACTTAATTGTTACCCAGAAATGATTTGCTATTGAAAAAAAAAGAATGATCCTTTTTTAAAGGAACATTGAACTTTGAAGTGAATCAGGTCAAATCAAATGTTATTGGTCACATACACATGGTTAGCAGATGTCATTGGTCACATACATGGTTAGCAGATGTCATTGGTCACATACATGGTTAGCAGATGTCATTGGTCACATACATGGTTAGCAGATGTCATTGGTCACATACATGGTTAGCAGATGTCATTGGTCACATACATGGTTAGCAGATGTCATTGGTCACATACACATGGTTAGCAGATGTTATTGGTCACATACATGGTTAGCAGATGTCATTGGTCACATACATGGTTAGCAGATGTCATTGGTCACATACACATGGTTAGCAGATGTTATTGGTCACATACAATGTTAGCAGATGTCATTGGTCACATACATGGTTAGCAGATGTCATTGGTCACATACATGGTTAGCAGATGTCATTGGTCACATACACATGGTTAGCAGATGTCATTGGTCACATACACATGGTTAGCAGATGTTATTGGTCACATACACATGGTTAGCAGATGTTATTGGTCACATACACATGGTTAGCAGATGTTATTGGTCACATACACATGGTTAGCAGATGTCATTGGTCACATACACATGGTTAGCAGATGTCATTGGTCACATACACATGGTTAGCAGATGTCATTGGTCACATACACATGGTTAGCAGATGTCATTGGTCACATACACATGGTTAGCAGATGTCATTGGTCACATACACATGGTTAGCAGATGTCATTGGTCACATACACATGGTTAGCAGATGTTATTGGTCACATACACATGGTTAGCAGATGTTATTGGTCACATACACATGGTTAGCAGATGTTATTGGTCACATACACATGGTTAGCAGATGTTAATGCGAGTGTAGCGAAATGCTTGTGCTTCTAGTTCCGACAGTGCAGCAATGTCTAACAATTCCACAACAAATACCTTTTCCACACAACCCTAAGTAAAGGAATGGAATAAGATTCTATAAATATATGGATGAGCAATGTCAGAACGGCATAGGCTAACATGCAATACATAGTATAGAATACAGTATATACATATGCGAGAAATGTAAACATTTTTAAAGTGGCATTATTAAAGTGACTAGTGTTCCATTTTATTAAAGTGGCCAATGATTTCAGGTCTTTGAAAAGTGAAACATTAGGTGCTAGGGAGGCTGGAGTGGGTCTTTAATGTGTCGTCGATACGTCTTAGATATTGTGCTTTTGAGATTCTTTGAGCTTTAAGACTCTTTTGTGTAAATGAATAGCGCCATAACAGTTGAATGAATGATTTATTGTTTATATTATTAGATGATTGTAAATGTTATAGAAGATTAGTAGATGGATATTATAGGAAATGATGGCAGATCTATCCATAACTTTCCCCCACTAGAAATGTATAACATAAGAAGGAAATAGCCGGTCTGTGTTTAGCCTATGTTGGTGTGATTGAGTGTTATCCTGCCTGTCTGTGACCGTGACCGATGCTGTCTGTGACACTACCAGGACCGGGCCACGTTCCGTAGGCTCATTGTGAAGAACAATGCCAAGAAGAGAAGGCTGTACGAGCAATTTGTGGAGTCTGTGCCTCTACTGAAGTCTCTGGAGGTGAGGGGAAGATGGACAGTGATACATTGTAGCACTGAAATGGCCAACTTGCCTTTGCTTTTCCTTATCAAACCTCTCTCCCGCTCTTTTACCTCTCTTAGTTATCCGAGAGGATGAAAATTGTGGATGTATTAGGAATGAAGACGTTTTCCGATGGAGAACGCATCATCATGCAGGTAGGACAGTTCTCCGTTGTTAACGTACCGGAGGTTGTCTTGGCATTACTGTAATGACGACCGGGAAGAGTTGTAAATGTGACAGTCCCTGTTGGTTTGTGTTGCGGTGTAGGGGGACAGGGCAGATTGTTTCTACATTGTGGAGACCGGAGAAGTGAAGATTATGATGAAGAGCAAAGTAGGTCTACTTCCTCCTTTTCTCATCCCCTCGTTTCTGTCTGTGCCTCATCACCAGATAATGTAAAAAAAAAAAATGGCTTTGTTTTATGTTCAAGTCACCCTGTTTTTTTCTTTTCTCTCTCTCCTTTTTTCTCATATGTACTACATAACACACCTGCGCCCAAAGACAAAGATGGTATGACTGATCATTGTAATATTAATATGAAGAATAATAAGTTGAGCACAGTGATCCTTTTGAAAAAAATCTAACAATTGTGATTCGAATCTGAATATTTGTCATTCATAATCAACAAAATGTTTTTAAAATTATATTTTAGCTAGCTACGTAGCTATGGTTCCTAACGTTAACTAGCGCTAGTTGGCTGTACCAGCGCCAAAATTCCTTCTCATCCAAATAACTTCTCCATCTGATACCTTTTTAGTAAATGGTGAGCCAACCATTTTGTTTCCAGCACTTTTATATAAGACAGAACGGTGCAAGACAGCACATTTCCAGATCCTGTCAACCTTCTGCTATGAGTTTTTATATATATATATATATATATATATGAACATTTTAGTTTTCATAACACATTGTTTGTGTGTCCATTATTGTGTATTAATTGGTGTTGTATGTATTAGCTGCTGCAGTCAAATTTCCCCTTTCGTGATCAGTAATGTAATTTTTCTCAATAGTGAGTTTTCTCATGGCTCTGTCCAGACTTGGGTTCAAATATTATTTAGGGTATTTCAATTACTTTCAAAATGTCTTAGAAGGGAAGTCTTTTGATTTTCTACAAGTAGCTGAATATTGGAATGTATTTCAAAGTACACTTGGAAAATATTGGCGTGTATTTGAAAATACAAATATATTAAATAAACCATGCATTTAAACTGTTAAGCTATCTATAGGAAGTTATTTGTCTCTGATTTGGCCACATTATTTGAACATTTTAATTTTAATAAAAAATACCCATATATTTGAACCCAGATCTGACTCTGTCCCTCTGCAGCAGACACAGCCTATACACAACACGTTTGGGCTTCCTTGGTGCTCGTGCTCCATGCTAAAACAAACATCATTTAGGGAATATTTGAATCGGCAACCAATGATTTTGAATCCGCTACATATTATTCAAATGAGAGTAATCAAATTATAATTTCTGTGACCCTCCTCTCTCCCCCAGACAAAGGCGAACCAGGAGGATAATGTGGAGGTTGAGATCACCCGCTGTAGCAGGGGTCAGTACTTTGGGGAGCTGGCCCTGGTCACCAACAAGCCCCGCGCTGCATCAGTGTATGCTGTGGGAGAGGTCAAGTGCTTGGGTAAGGCCCCGCCATACGTTTACAGATATGTGTGTGCACGCATGCGTGTGTGTTTGTGTTTATTTTGACACAGACACACACATGAGTGGGTGTCCATCTGCGTGACAGAGAGAGAGATTTTCTGTTTGTTGTGTCTCCCTGAATCTCTTAATGGTAAATTACTGGCTTGTAAGTGTTGTAGATGAATATTTCCCCCCTAAAAGCATAGCTACACAGCTGTTTCCCTTAGACGTACTCGTGATAATGTTCAGCTCTTATGAATTCAAAAGTGTTTGCACATCTCACAATTCTCCAGGCGTATGGTTAGGGTACCGACATTGTCATATGAATTAAATAAGAATATCTGCTCACTTTAGCGTGCTCCACTATAGTTTTACTGCAATGTTTTGACTGGGAGGTCTGGAGTGTTTACGCTGAGCGTGGCAAAGAACCTTCACAAATAAACTATACAGGAGGGTACGCTACAACAGGGTGATATTCATTAGTGCGCACCGTAGTGAAGCGTTTTGCAACGGAACATGAAAACAAGTTCAGGAAGTCCCTCCCCGTTTCGGCCTGTTTGCTTCCGTTTGGTTGTTAGATTGACACCTGGGTCATATTCACTATCTGTTGTGCAGCTGTGTGAGTGATGCTGTCTCCTGTGTTTTTCAGTAATAGACATTCAGGCGTTTGAGCGTCTGCTGGGTTCCTGTAAGGAGATCATGAAGAGGAACATCACCCACTACGAGGAGCAGCTGGTAGCTCTGTTTGGCTCCAGCATGGACCTGAGAGACTGACCACCCTTCTCCGTGCCTTACACAAGCAAATTTACATGAATGAAAAGATACCTACACATTCAGACGCACCACTTAAGTACACCCTGACACACAGATTTTCTAGCTCAACCCTCCTTTATAAGCTCACTAATAGGTGTACACACACTTTCTACTCACCCCGAAATATCACACGCCCTCTTACAGTTGCTTGAACCTGCTTCAGCCTCTTTGTTTGAATTGAAAAAGCAATGTCCCTGCTGATACAACCCTGCCACCGCCACAGCACAGCAAGGACATACTACACGCATGCACTCAGACATGAAGGCTTGTCCTTTCTCTCTCACAGATGCACGCACACACACACACACACACCAAACCTCAGCCAAGGACCCATGCGCACACACAGGCACCACCCACACTTTCAAATACAGACACCTGGTGAAAAAGAAAATGCATTTAAAAAGAGAGCAAATAAAAAAAAGTAAAAAATGCAAAGGTTTAAAGAGAAGTTTTAGAATCATTTTATGAAGATAAACCGAAGCTTTGATAAAATATGATTTAAATAAAAAAGTGTTTATTTGGGGTTGAGTCCTTTCTGAAAGCTCTCCTGCTGTTGTTGATTGATTCAGTTAGTGCCGGTGATTACCACAGAGGACCCTACGTTTCAGGGCTATTGTTATTATCATTAATCCACACATGTTGTATTGATTAATGTATTATTATATATTCATTATTTTGTTTTACTTTGACCAATTCAGATATAAAGCACCATCTCCGACAATGTCAAACAAAAATATAGTGCTTATTTCTCCTTGATCATTCTGAATGAGTTGTCCTGGATAAGAATAAAGCAAACATTTTTATTATATTGCTGTGTCAGTGTGTTGGTTGTATTGGGTGAAAATATACATTTATTTCATGTTATGGTTTCCTGATAATAGAAGAGCCATTGTTTGATATGGGGGGGGGGGGGGGTCACCCCTATTTAATAATCTAATAACTGAGTTGATATGGTTTTATACCTTTATTTAACTAGGCAAATCAATTAAGAACAAATTATTATGTACAATAACGGCCTACAGACGACGCTGAGCCAGTTGTGCGCCGCACTATGGGACTTCCAATCGCAGCCTAGATTCCAACCAGGGACTGCAGTACCAGGGACATGCCTTAGACCGCTGCACCACTCGGGAGCCCACATGGAAACGAGCTCACAGCCAAAGATTTTCTAGTGTATTTCCCGACAGAGTGCATGACGTGGTTAAATCCTGATCGCAGACCAGTGAAAGTGACTGAACCATAGACAGATTAGTTTGATCACCGATCCAAGAACGGTGCATCCCACTTTCAGCGGGAGAAGCGTGAAACCCCGAAAATGTAGGTATTAGTTGTGGCATTAGGCTATAAGAGCATACATTTTTTCACAATTGCTTTGCACTTTAACCGAATACAAACGTTGGCAGTTAGGTCTTAGATATTTGGAAATGTGTTGAAAGAAAGGTTCCTGGATGAGTGCTTGAGGTCGACGCATCCTTTAGAACAGTCTGTTTCAGTGCACTTTAAGAAACAGACTACCGAACCAGCACGATTTATGTTGCCTTTGATGGAGTTCACAGAGATGGCCTCCAAATTATTTATTGCATTCTGTACTGTAAACGCAATGCATTTAGGACAAAAACGTTTACATTGTGTCAAGCGCTGTCACTATTTTTTATTTTTTTATCTGCCCTTATTTGGTGGTGTGAGTGACGGGTGGCAGTTTGTACCTACTGTGTATTTTAGCGCCTATCCTCCTGTAATTTTTCATTATAAACTGGGTAGATTGAGCCAGAATGCTTATTGGCTGACAGCCGTGGTATAATTATGCAATAACGATATTTTTTGTCTTTAAAATTGGGTGTTGGGAAATAAAACATACAACTGGGTGAAATAATGAGAAACATGGTCCTTCCTCTAGGGCCTCCGCCTCCTCCCCCACCTAGTGTTTCCTGTCTTCCTCCTCTTTCTAGTCTTCCTACTCCTTCAGCTCATCCTCCCTTTATACCCCCTCCTCCACCTCCTCTCCTTCCTCCCTCTGCTCTATCTCCACCTCCTCCCTATTGTCTATCTCCTCCACCTCCTCCTCCCTCTATTCCTCCTCCTCCTTCTCAGTATCCGGCCCAGCTGGTGGTTCGGACCCTTGAGAAGTCTAAAGGAGTTCCTATCTTCAAGGACATCTGAGTTTGAGGGCCTGGCTGACCACAGGCCTTTCACCCATGTCACTCAGCCTCACACACACATGCTCAGGACAGAGGTTAAAGTTCATGGGGGAAAGGTCAGTCCCTCTAGCCTATTTAGTAGCACATCCTGAAGGGTTTGACAGACTGAAAAGGAAGGGTCTGGCTGGCTCTCTGGTGAATTGTGTTGTCCCTAAGACCTAACAGAGATATTCTTGCTGCTGTAGACTGAGAAAATACTTGACCAAATAATACAAGTTCCAAAGTAGTTTTTCTTCTTGTCATGAAAGAGAAAATGTATGAACTTAACGGTTAACTAAATAATTATCACAGCTATATTTTGTGTGCCTCATGTTTCAATCGTTTTGCTGTTGAAATAAAGAACTGTGTATTTAAGTGTCTTGTTACATGTTTTCTATGAGTCACCTTTTAAGATTGCTAATTGCTAGTGATCAGCTGCCACCCTCCTGGTCAACCAATACCCCACTGCCACCCACTCCACTTACTCAACAAGGTAATGTATAACATTACTGTCAAGACTTCCACCGAAGTCGGTGCCTCTCCATGTTCGGGCGGCGCTCGGCGGTCGGCCTCGCTGGTCTACTAGCCATCGCAGATCCACTTTTCTTTTTCCTTTGGTTTTGTCTTTGTTTTCACACACCTGTTTTCCATTTCACAAATATTTTGTTCCTGTATTTAAACCCTCTGTTTTCCCCATGGTGTTGTGCGGGATTATTACATGATCAGTCAGGTTAATGTTGATGGATGTTTTTTTGACGGGTGCGTTATCCCGTGCGTTATCTTTACCGTCTTGTTTTGGTCAAGTGTAATTGTTTACCTTGTGCCTTGTTGAGTAAAGTACGTTGCTCACTCATTCTGCTCTCCTGCGCCTGACTTCATGCACCAGCTACACTCACCTTCTGACAGAATCTCGCACCACAGACATGGAGTCAGCAGGAGCAGACAACCCCGGATTTGGGGTCGATGAGCGAGCCCAGCAGCAGGCGGATATGATACAACATCTCGGCATCGTCCTGCAGAGATGCCGAGATGTTGGGAGAGAAGGGGAGTTCCTCCAGCGCCTCCAACAGTACCACCAAGGACACGTCTACTCACCCCTCCTTCACCTGGTCCCAGTGGGATTCGGTTCGCGCTCCCGAGGGAATATGATGGGACGGCTGCCGGATGCCAGGGGTTCCTACTCCAGCTGGAGCTCTACCTGGCGGCTGTCCACCCGGCTCCTTCAGGGCGTGAGAGCGTGTCTGCCCCCATCTCCTGCATCTCAGGCAAAGCCCTGGAGTGGGCCAACGCAGTATGGAGTGAGGGAGACGCGGCGTTGGAACGTCTATTCCATCCGAGGCAGGGGACGAGGAGCGCGCAGGATTTTGCCCTGGACTTCCAGACCCTGGCCGCCAGCGCGGGATGGAACGACAGGGACCTGATCAATCACTACAGGTGCAGTCTGCGCGAGGACGTCCGTCGGGAGTTGGCCTGCCGAGACACCACCTTCACATTGGACCAGCTGGTGGACCTGTCCATCCGGCTGGACAACCTGCTGATTGCCCGCGGACGTCCGGATCGGGACCTGTCAGTTCCTGTGGATATGCCCTTCCCTGGCTTACCTTGGTTGGCAATTTCGTGGCAACAGAGGGCGCTCAAGGACTGGTCACGAGAGTGCTCAGGGAGGTGTGTGGGGGTTTCCATCGGTGCGACTACGGTGGAAAGTCCAGACCAGGTCTCCACCGTGCGCATCCCCTCAGAATATGTAGATTTGTCTCTTGCCTTCTGTAAGGGCGACTAAATTACCACCTCATCGACGGGAGGATTGTGCAATAAATCTCCTGGTAGACGCAGCACTTCCCAGGAGTCACGTGTATCCTCTGTCACAAGAGGAGACGGTGGCTATGGAAACATATGTCTCCGAATCCCTGGGGCAGAGCTATATTCGGCCCTCCACTTCACCTGCGTCCTCAAGTTTATTTTTTGTGAAGAAGAAGGATGGAGGTCTGCGCCCGTGTATTAACCATCGAGGTATCAATCAGATCACTGTGAGGTACAGCTACCCGCTGCCTCTCATCGCCAGTGCGATCGAGTCAATACACGGGACGTGCTTCTTCACAAAATTGGATCTCAGGAGCGCTTACAACCGGGTGCGTATCCGGGAGAGGGACGAGTGGAAGACGGCATTTAGTACCACCTCAGGGCACTATGAGTACCTCGTCATGCCGTACGGGTTGATGAATGCTCCATCAGTCTTCCAGGCCTTTCTTTACGACATTTTCCGGGACCTGCACGGGCAGGGTGTAGTAGTGTATATTGACAACATTCTGATATACTCAGCTACACGCGCCGAGCATGTGTCCCTGGTGCGCAGGGTGCTTGGTCGACTGTTGGAGCATGACCTGTACATCAAGGCTGAGAAATATTTGTTCTTCCAACAGTCCGTCTCCTTCTTAGGGTGACGCATTTCCACGGAGATGGAGAGTGACCGGATTTCAGCCATGCGTAATTGGCCGACTCCCACCACGGTAAAGGAAGTGCAGCGGTGTCTGGGGTTTGCCAACTACTACCTGAGGTTTATCCAAGGTTTTGGTCAGGTTGCAGCTCCCATTACCTCACTGCTGAAGGGGGGACCGGTGCGGCTGCAGTGGTCAGCGGAGGCGAACAGGGATTTTGGTAAGCTGAAGGCTCTGTTTACCTCGTCTCCTGTGCTGGCTTATCCGGATCCCTCTTTGGCATTCATAGTGGAGGTGGATGCAGTCCGAGGCTGGGATAGGAGCAGTGCTCTCTCCATGTTCGGGCACGCCACCAAAGCTTCGCCCCTGTGCTTTCTTTTCGAAGAAGCTCAGCCCGGCAGAGCAAAACTATTATGTGATGGAACACAGTAATTGGGTAGCTGTCGGTTGTCAAGGCTCTGAAGGCGTGGAGGCATTGGCTTGAGGGGGCTAAACACCCTTTTCTCATCTGGACTGACCACCGAAATCTGGAGTTTATCCGGGCGGTGAGGAGACTGAACCCTCGCCAGGCAAGGTGGGCTATGAACTTTACCCGTTTTGTTTTCACTCTATCCTACAGACCAGGTTCCCAGAACGCTAAGGCAGACGCACCGTCCCGGATGTATGACACAGAGGAGCGGTCCATGGATCACACTCCCATACTTCCGGCCTCTTGCCTGGTGGCACCGGTGGTGTGGGAGCTGGATGCAGACATCGAGCGGGCGTTATGCACAGAGCCCATTCCCCCCCAGTGTCCAGCTGGGCGCCTGTACGTTCCGTCTGCTGTCCGCGACCGTTTGAACTATTGGGCCCACATGTCACCCTCCTCTGGTCATCCTGGCATCGGTCGGACGGTGCGTTGCCTTAGTGGGATGTACTGGTTGGTCCACCTTGGCCAAGGAAGTGAGGGTTTATGTTTCCTCCTGCTCGGTGTGCGCCCAGTGCAAGGCTCCCAGGCACCTGCCCAAAGGGAATTACAACCCTTATCTGTTCCGCAACGGCCGTGGTCGCACCTGTCGGTGGACTTCCTGACGGATCTTCCTCCCTCACAAGGCAACACCACGATCCTGGTCGTTGTGGATCGGTTTTCTAAGTCCTGCCATCTAAGTCCTCCCTTTGCCCGGTCTCCCTACGGCCCTACAGACTGGGGAGGCCCTGTTCACACATGTCTTCCGGCACTACGTGGTGCCTGAGGACATAGTTTTTGATCAGGGTCCCCAGTTCACGTCCAGGGTCTGGTATGGGTATGGTCCGGAGGAAAGATGCTGGGTGCCGGTGGAGGACGTGTTGGACCCTTCGATGCCACCGTCTCCATCCGGATCGCCCTACACCTCATCCTCCGGGTCATCCCCGAGGCCGGCTTCAAGGGGGGGGGGTACTGTCACGACTTCCGCAGAAGTCGGTGCCTCTCCTTGTTTGGGCGGTGCTCGGTGTCGCCTGTCTACTAGCCATCGCCGATCCACTTTTCTTTTTCCTTCGGTTTTGTCTTTGTTTTCACACACCTGTTTTCCATTCCACAAATATTTATTACATGTTCAGTTAGGTTTATTTTGATGGCTGTTTATTTGTCGGGTGCACCCGTGCGTTATCTTTACCGTCTTGTTTTGGTCAAGTGTAATTGTTTACCTTGTGCCTTGTTGAGTAAAGTACGTTGCTCACTCATTCTGCTCTCCTGCGCCTGACTTCATGCACCAGCTACACTCACCTTCTGACAATTACTGTGTTTTTACAGAGTTCTAATCACTTCTGAAAAACCCACCACCACTGATGCTCTTATGTTATGAATATTATACCGTCTTTGATATAATATCTGGCAGAATGTACTATTCTCATGGATGATATGAACCTTTAGGTAAAGTAATCAAGTCTCCCATTAATCTGGGCATGTTGACAGTGCCCAGATGAGCACACCTGGCAGGAGATGCCAGCACACACCAGGAAAGAAAGTGTGTGTGTGTGTGTGTGTGTGTGTGTGTGTGTGTGTGTGTGTGTGTGTGTGTGTGTGTGTGTGTGTGTGTCAGTGGAGGCTGCTGAGGGGTGAACGGCTCATAAAAATGGCCAGAACTGAGCAAATGAATTGGCATCAAACACCTGGAAATCATGTATTTGATACCATTCCACTGATTCCACTCCAGTCATTACCACGAGCCCGTCCTCCCTAATCAAGGTGCCACCAACCTCCTGTGGTGTGTGTGCGTGCGTGCGTGTGCGTGTGCGTGTGTGTGTGCGCACACTGGGAGAGAGTGCAGCGCTGGGGAAAGCAGGAGCAGTGCTGTGGGGGGAGCTGAGGTTCGCTAAGTCAAAGATCAGATCCTAAAGACCTCAGTCTGTGCATGCACATCCACTATAATGTACATTTATTGTACGCATACATACCTCTACAGCCATTATTACCTTGACGTTGTATGCAGTTCAGTTTCTATTAGATTATCTTTTTGTATTTGTAAATGAACCTTTCTCTCCCTCTCTCGTCAGTGTGTGATACTGAGGGACTACATTCATTCTGAACTGGGAGAGTACATCAGCACCCTGAAGAGAGGGGTGCAGCGAAGAGCGATGCCATGGCAACGATTGTTGTGCCAGACAGGACCCATACTCTGACCACATGATCCTCCTTTCTGGCCCCTTCTCCAACTTCCTCCCTGACCCGTGTCATGACCTCTGTCGCCTTCTCGCTAACTTCCTGTGCCAGTGCTATCAGGACTGGGCAGGTGAGGAGTGTCAGGAAAGGATAGCCTCGATCACTAATACTTAGGTGAGGAGTGTCAGGAAAGGATAGCCTCGATCACTAATACTTAGGTGAGGAGTGTCAGGAAAGGATAGCCTCTATCACCAATATATAATATAATAATACCTCTTGTTTATTTAGTTGTTGTACAGTGGCCTCATTGCAATTCCACCAAGTGTATCAAATTGAGAAGAGTGGCAGTTGCCATGCTAAGGCACTTCCTCGGCGTACTCATTAAACACAATTCGATTCCACGCGTGACATGTTGAAGTTGTGATAGTCAGACAGAATTTCCCAAATCGGCACAGTGTTTCAGTAACAAAATGGGTGTGGCATTTCAAAATACATTTCCTGTCAAATGCAAAAGAATACCACTTCTAAAAGTTAGATCAAATCGAACCTGAACCATGTCTGTATCCCAGTGCAGTTGTGTGAGTACATTCATTGTCAGTTCAAGAGTGTGGTTCCTATAGATGCTATAAAGTGTTCAGAACCCTGCATTCATACTGTATGAGTCTCTTCTTTGTGTTATATGTCTACCAAATCAGGAAACATTCTCTGTGGGTTTTATAACACCTGGGCTCTGCTCATATGGGAGTAGGGGCTAGGAGTTGTTTCTGGGTGGGCCCAAGTTCCAATACCATGTGCAGGGAAGGGATTTGACTTGATGTTGGTGTAACAGTCTCATTGTCCATGGGGCCTGTAGGACAGGTCCCTCAGGGGCCAGGGGGTGAAGGGTGTTCCTTTCAGTGACCTCTCCTTTCAGTGACCTCTGACCTCTGCTCCTTTGAGTCCTCCTGTGATGGCTGAGAGGTTATGGCGCAGCGCCTGCAGCTCCTGGATGAGTTGGGAGATCTCTAGGGCTGCAGCCTGTCTCTCCCTCACTGCCTTAGTTAGGGACCGGAGAGTGCTGCCCTGCTGCACTGGAGGGGGGACGACGCAGAAACACAGTCATACAAAGGGACACCAAGGCAAAACGTGCAGGCACTGTTGGATTGAGAATGAATAGCTTTACCTAAGAAATAGAAGATAAGAAGTAGCATCAATAGCATCAGTGCTATCACGGTGTATCGAAACGAGGTGGGCGTCAACAGGTCTCGGAACGTCCTCTGCCATCGACTTGTCATTGGATGCCCCGTCTGACAGACCACCGGTCTGTCCCTGAGATGGGGGTTCCCATTGGTGGAGGGAGCAGGAGGAAGAGGAGGTCGTCTGCTGCCTGAAGAGAGCATAGAGACAGTGGAGATTATAGCGACTATAACCAATAGGGAGCAATGAGCAGCACATTTCAGTGGTGCCTTTGGATGCAAGTCTATAAATGTATGATACAGCACGGCAATGTCTAGTACCTTTGTGGTTGTATTCTGGGTGGGTTCGGTGTAGGTCGTTGATGGACTCCACGGAATGTAGCTCGATCTCAGTTAGGTCCCGATCACTGATCCGGGTAAAAAATACTGGAGTGGTAGGGGATGGAGGGGGTTTTGCCATTTCCCCTTGAGGGAAGGAGGGAGAGAGAGAGAAGAGGGCGATAAAATTGAACCCACATGGCCTGTCATGGACACCAGATTTCTAAATGTTACTGCTGAAAATCTATATAAAACTGTTATCTGAAACGTGGAATTTGGACTCAGGGCTAAGACCAGTGGAGAGTTGATTGAGAACAGGCCTTTTGTCCGGCTGTGATTTTCTCCCCCACGTCAAGCCAAAATAAGAAGCCATTTTAGCCATGCAGCCTAGTTGATATCAGAACAAATGTACTGTACAACAATGCTATAAGCACACTAAGCTGCTACATATCGGCATGATGGCATTGATAGGCAGGCACTATTATTTTGATGATGTAAGGGACACATGAAATACTTTCACACGCACAAAAACACATGGATGATTCATCAAACCAAGCATGTCTACCCCTTTTCCTATTCTGGTATCCGGGCTTCACCCAAAAACTTTCCGGACACAATATTCACACAATCAATCAAGTGTCCAGCTAGTGCCATCCACCAAAATCAGCCACCTTGCGTTCTTCCCTCTCTCTGTTCTTACCTTCTGTTAATGATGATACAGGAGAAAGATACTGAATTCACGTGTCTCTGAGTGTGTCTCCACAAGAACAGAAAGCTGCTTTCAATACGTTCCCGATACGTGTCGACAACAAATGATGGAAAAGGTGAGGTGAACGCAGGACCATGATACACACAAACAGAATATTCATCCACCACGGTATTAGCCTTCTGAATAGAGTCCAGGTTGAAATACTGCCTCGTCACATGGAAGTGAGTCCAGTCCCAGTGTTTTGAGTCTGTGTCTTGTGACCCCGAACCCTGCCCTGTTCCCTGCTGCTAGCCCCTACCCTAACAGCTTCGACCCTAAAATAGAAGCTGGAACTAAGGTGGTATTAATAGCTGCTACTGGGCCATAGGATCATTCCATTATCCAACAGAGGCAGAGGAGACACAGTAAGCAACAGAACCCAGAGCAAAGTGAAAGGTCCCCGAATAGACTGCTTTTTAGTGTGTTAATATGTTATTAATATGCAATTCAACAAGTGATCCAATGACAGTGTAAAGCTAACAGTTTATCTATTCAATGTGAGACACATCAGGCTATATTGAAGTGGATGAGGAGACACAACATAGTGTAACACATTGTTACTGCTTGAGAGGTAGGCTACTGTACCATCACCCCAGATCCAGAAATGTTACAGATTTAAGCAAGTTTGCTGCAATTCTACACATTTTGCCATGCAGAGATAAGATTGAGCAATTTCATAACTCATTTGATGCAATTCTAATCATTTTGGGGTGGCATGGGGTGGAAAAAGATATTTGTAGTCTGCTGGCTGCTTGAGTAACTACCAATCACATTTCGTTTTGCTGACATATGGCTGATTGCCTGACTATCAGTCACTGACATAACAAGAGAAAAACTGTTGATGCGGAACCCAATTTTCAAATTCCCCTCGGCCACTAGTTGCCCTTCCCTGGGCTACAGTACCTTATGCGAGACTTCAGTGTAGGCCTACTATCTGTGCCATGAAAGTCCAGACCTCCTGACAGAGATGGTTGTGTTTTGAAAGTGTCCTGACAGTAGGCCTATTCACGTTTTTAAAAATAGGCAAAGACAGTAAGACAGAGCTTGTGTGAAAATGTTGTTATAAAACGTCATCATTTCTATACAATCATAAATTATTACAATATGCATACTATTTATGTATAGAAAGAAAGAGAAGTGTAGAAACAAATCATGTACGATCTTTCTTTGTTCATGACAGCAACATTTTAGTGTTGATCCACAATCCCAGCCTGTGTAGTGTTTTTCCTCCAAATGTTTAAAGAATGTGTAAATTAATCAACTACATTTCCCAAAATTCCTTGGTCTGACCATGGTCGCTGTTTTATCGAGAAAGCAGAATTCCCGAGTAGTCGAAAGAGTTGGCGACGGCGAGGTGTTTATGGAACGTGTTTTCGTCTGCAAGGAAGATACGATGTGGGCTCAGATGCTGTCTGGTGGCCGCGGGTTCGGATTCGGTTTCCGAGACCCGAGGGAGTGTCTACAGAGCGCTGGACTCGGATTAGCCGCGAGGCAGGAGAGGCATGCTTCAAATTCAGAAGTACTGTTCCATCAACCTGCAGGGCAAATGTATGCAGCTCACTAAAAGCCACCCAAAATGTAACAATTCTAAAGGATTTGTATATGCAGTTGTCCTTGTGCTTGGAAATATTGTATATTCATTTGAACCTACTTTTGGATTATTTTTTCATATACAGTTGAAGTCGGAAGTTTACATACACTTTAGCCAAATACATTTAAACTCAGTTTTTCACAATTCCTGACATTTAATCCTAGTAAAAATTCCCTGTTTTAGGTCAGTTACGTTCACCACTTTATTTTAAGAATGTGAAATGTCAGAATAACAGTAGAGAGAGTGATTTTATTTCACCTTTTCTTTCTTTCATCACATTCCCAGTGGGTCAGAAGTTTACATACACTCAATTATTATTTGGTAGCATTGCCTTTAAATTGTTTAACTTGGGTCAAACGTTTCGGGTAGCCTTCCACAAGCTTCCCACAATAATTTGGGTGAATTTTGGCCCATTCCTTATGACAGCTGGTGTAACTGAATCAGGTTTGTAGGCCTCCTTGCTCACACACGCTTTTACAGTTCTGCTCACACATTTTCTATAGGATTGAGGTCAGGGCTTTGTGATGCCCAATCCAATACCTTGACTCTGCTGTCCTTAAGCAATTTTGCCACAACTTTGGAAGTATACTTGGGGTTATTGTCCATTTGGAAGACCCATTTGCGACCAAGCTTTAACTTCCTGACGGATGTCTTGAGATTGCTTCAATATATTCACATAATTTTCCTCCCTCGTGATGCCATCTATTTTGTGAAGTGCACCAGTCCCTCCTGTAGCAAAGCACCCCCACAACATGATGCTGCCACCCCCGTGCTTCACGTTTGGGATGGTGTTCTTCGGTTTGCAAGCCTCCCCCTTTTTCCTCCAAACATAACGATGGTCATTATGGCCAAACAGTTCTATTTTTGTTTCATCAGACCAGAGGACATTTCTCCAAAAAGTACGATCTTTGTCACCATATGCAGTTGCAAACCGTAGTCTGGCTTTTTTATGGTTGTTTTGGAGCAGTGGCTTCTTCCTTGCTGAGCGGCCTTTCAGGTTATGCGATATAGGACTCGTTTTACTGTGGATATAGATACTTTTGTACCTGTTTCCTCCAGCATCTTCACAAAGTCCTTTGCTGTTTTTCTGGGATTTATTTGCACTTTTTGCACCAAAGAACGTTCCTTCCTGAGCGGTATGACGGCTGCGTGGTCCCATGGTGTTTATACTTGCGTACTATTGTTTGTACAGATGAACGTGGTACCTTCAGGTGTTTGGAAATTTCTCCCAAGGATGAACCAGACTTGTGGAGGTCTACAATTTTTTTTCTGAGAACTTGGCTGATTTCTTTTGATTTTCCCATGATGTCAAGCAAAGAGGAACTGAGTTTGAAGGTAGGCCTTGAAATACATTCACAGGTACACCTCCAATTGACTCAAATGATGTCAATTAGCTTATCAGAAGCTTTTCCAAGCTGTTTAATGGCACAGTCAATTTAGTGTATGTAAACTTCTGACCCACTGGAATTGTGATACAGTGAATTATAAGTTAAATAATCTGTCTTTGAACAACTGTTGGAAGAATTACTTGTGTCATGCACAGTAGACACAGTAGATGTCCTAACCGACTTGCCAAAACTATAGTTTATGACTTCAACTGACTTCAACTGTATAAGATTTCGATATATTTTGCTATCAAACCTTGATTTTGTTCTTATTTTGATGCATAAACCATTGCAATATGACAGAACAGTGATCATGTTTTTATGCTCCACGTTTTATCCCTCTCTTATTTGTGACACACTTGGTCACGCAAGTCAAATCTACATCTGTCCCAGCAGAATGCCTCCGCACCTGCGCCGATGCCCTCACTTGACTGGCTGCTACAGATGAGGATTTTAATTAAAAGCATGAGAGTAGGGGATTATTGATAGCCCCGCCTCAGAACCATTATCTCGAGAACGAATCTATTTGAGTGAACAATCCATTCCATTCATAGTCCCGATTCTCAGTTCTCGTGAGATTTCATTTCATCATTTACGCTGCTGGAGATTTACTGCCAAATGTTAATAGAATGTCATGTCTTTCTCCAAGGCTACACTAGCCCACTGCAAGTCACAGGGTCCTTCTCTGAAATCTTTCTTCGATTAATAGTATCCCTGTGGAAAAATGAGGGGTTGAGTACTAATCCGTTTTAAGAGTGGCATGTTATATTTTGTTTAGACCTTGTTTACACCTCTCACTGCTATTTACCATTGTAAAGAATGTATGTAGGACTGTCGTTCACTCTCTAGCGTCAATTAAGAAGAATAGGTAGGTAGGCATCCGGGAACACTGAACACATCGTACCTATCAGGCACTCGCCAGCACCGCTCCATCTTCGACGTCTAGCCACGTGTTACAGGCGAGAGGGATTTCACTATGCAGATTTGGGAACTGTCAGATATCCGGCGGTCATTGTATTGGCTATAGCGTCCATTTTGTGTCTCTCTATCAGAGCAAAGTCCATGGGGGAGAGACCGAGGGAAATTCATGGAGTCTATGATTGTTGGAGACGTAGCAGAGCTGACGGACAACCAGGTGAGAAAAATGTCTGAAAGCCAAGGCACACACGTGCGTGCATGCCCACACACAGACACAAGCACACATAACACCCACACACACACACACACACTCTCTCCTCCCACTTTTTTTTAAATCTCAAGGGCACGCTCACCCTCTTCACCAATGACAAGGGAGGAATGAATGATGATCTCATCGTCACCAAGACGGACCAAGGTTACCTCTACGTGGTGTCCAACGCTGGCTGTGCAGACAAGGACTCCGCCAACATGAAGGTCAGTAGTCCGCAGACATCCACGTTTTGGATGGATTTGTAATGCTTTGATAATATGTCATGTCTGTATGTGTTTCGTTTATCTGAGACTTTCTGTGCTTGCTGTAAGCTAGACTGGCAGAGTGTAAAGCAGCTGGCCATGGTGTGGATCTGGAGTTTCTGGAGGAATGTTTGATTGCCGTTCAAGGGAAGTTCTCTTTTGGCAACAGTTCTACTCGATATGTTTATATATCGGAAGGTTCCACAACGTTGTGCCCTCCTGAACATGGCCCTGCGTTAAAGTAGTGTTTGACCTGAGTCGTATTCATTAGGCAACAAATGGAAGAAAACAGACTGAAACAGGGACCGAGTAACTGATCTTGTCCAATAAGAAACACTTGTTTTCGTTTTCCATTTGAAAAACATTTGGCTACAGTGTGCACTAATGAATACAACCCTGTACATGTCCTCCTCAGGTCCCTCCATGGCCCAGGTGCTCCAGTCGGGTCTGACAGATGACCTCAGCAAGCTGACCTTCATGACCAGCACCTTGGCCACAGTGTTTGGGATCCAGGGCTGCAGGCTGACCTGCTGTGGTTCCCCCGGAGAGGATGGAGTGGAGGTGTCTCTTTCACTCGTTTCTGGTACTTCAGTAGAGGTGGATGTTCTTGTGTGCATTTCCTTCAAGTATCCTTTGTCTGAAAGCAGTAGGCCTTTGTAAACAAGAATGTGTTTATTTCCCTGTGAAGCAACCTGTCAAGTATTAGACATTTCCTCCTCCTCCTGCTCAGATCTCAGTGCCTAAGTCTGGCGTGGTGGCCGTGACTGAGCACCTGTTGGCCAACAGTGAGGTCAAGCTGGCCGGACTGGGGGCGCGAGACAGTCTGCGGCTGGAGGCAGGCCTCTGTCTCTATGGCAACGACATTGATGAGTCTACTACCCCTGTGGAGGCAACCCTGTTGTGGACTATAGGTGACTCCTCAAAATTATACACTCCCCTATAGAGCAGTATGGGTGGGTGGGTGGGCGGGCGTGCGTGCGTGTGTGTGTGTGCATCAGTGTTTGTGTTAGTTTATGTGTGCGTTTGTGTCTCTGTTTGTGCTAATTGGGTTGTTTGATGGACTTGCAGGAAAGCGGCGGCGTCAGGCGAAGGATTTCCCCAATGCGGAGATCATTCTCCCCCAGATAAAGGCGAAGACAGCGAGGAAGCGTGTGGGTCTGGTGTCCTCGGGACCCCCTGTCAGACAGCACACCCCCATCCTCAGGGTGAGTTAGAGGATCTCTACTAGCTATGACAAAATACAAGAACAATCTATGTATTTTCACTGTGGTGAGGTTTGAATAATCCTATGTAAAAATGTTATCATACCTACTTAGGATCAGGATGCCACGCCTGATTATTTCAGTTATCTTTCAGTGGGCCTACACTGGAGTGTTATTTAGGCCCAACTGGCCCACTGTTCCGTTGAAATGCAGCTGTGTGTGGATTGCTTTTGAGATTAGATTCGACTTTCATTTCATCTGTTTTTTTTCTTCAGGTGAGGTCACCAGTGGTTGCCCCTCCCCCTGCCTTAAAGCAGAACATTGCCATGGGTTACGTGGATGCGCCATACGCCAAGAATGGAACTCCCATTCAGGTGGAGGTGAGGAAGAAGCCGGTGGTCACCAAGAAGCCCTTTATGCCTACCAACTACTACTCTGGCCAGTAGATCTGTCTCTCAATGGACACCCAGTTTATGTGATCAGCCTGCATGCCAGTGGACAGTGACCTGACCAGACATACCTTCTCCCTTTAGAGATCAGTTCATCAGAGCAATTCTGCCCCCTTGTGTTTACCTTGAGCATTGACACTCAAAGCTGAAGGACAGCGAGGCTTCTTTAGCAACAGAGAACGGGTTATGAGTGTGTGTGTGTGTGTGTGTGTGTGTGTGTGTGTGTGTGTGTGTGTGGCCTCGCCTGCAGCCACAGCTCAACACAACTATAAACACAGCTGAACCCTTGATGATGAGGCTTTTCACTCCTGTTATCTGAAGCGTGTTAATGGTCCTCAGACCACAGTGAGTTGTATGAATGAGCCATACGGTTGGAAGGACAGGACAGGGAAATCGCTGACTGGTCCTCAAATGCAGCATAACGTGCTACGTAAACCAAGAGACAAAGCAGTATGTCGCTTGAACAGGACTAGTGTGCAAAACTTATTTTCTCCTTTCTAATACCAATTAGATGTTGAATTTTAAAAAAAACGTGCATTTTGCAGGCTTAGTGACCCAATGACGTGTGTGTTACATAAATGTTCACTAATTACTAACCTAATACCATATATCAACAGGACCAAACGCTCCATATGATTCCAAATTGTGATATTATATGTCATTAGGCTTGTACAATGATCTTAGTTCCCAACAACATTCCCAACAAAGTGAAACTTAACAATACAATACATGTTGTGTAGTGGAGGGTAAGTGCAGCTCATCCCCTTTTTTTAACATTCAACAAATGACCCACCTTTTACGGAGAAATTCGTCGAAAGTATAGAGACCTTTACTTTTTTCACAGGGGACCGGCGATCAGTTTTACACAACTATATATTTCTTCCCACCACTACATCACTGATGATATGCGTTAACATGTGGCCAAAAAACTTACAAGAAAGCTTTAGAAACTAGAAGTGGGACTATTGTAAAGTAACTTAGAGGTGTTCGGGGTCTCGCATCTCCCTTGTACGACTGAAATATTGTCTCAATGTTTTGGGATTGACGTGTGAATGCCTTCATTTTGTATAGCTAGGTAATTATGTCGTTTTTGTATCTCGCACCCTTCTATTTTCCTTGTCATATAGGGTGTAATTCACAATATAATACAAATTTCCCTTCGTTGTGGAATGCCTTAACTTTGAAGAAATTGCTTTGTATTTTTGGAGGTCACTAATTTCATGGCATCATGACTCCACTAGATCGAAGTTAAATATTATCTTTCACTGATCTCATTTGCTAAAATGTGCTCATTAGCTGCGAGTACGATTGTCATATTTGTATGGACTATAGTCACTGTTTATTCATGCATTAGTCAATGAGATTGATTAATGCACTGTGTTTTTGTCCATTTAACTGAGATTGTGTTGTTTATAAATTATTCTATAAATAATTAAACACGATAAAATGCACAAAATAAACCAATGAATTCGTTTCAAACTGCTAGTGTTATTTCCGTTCCTCACCACACAAATCCTCAGACAGACAACCCAAACAGGTTGATTCGATGAATTCATGCTTTGGGCACTTGGGTGAGAATCATCCTATGACTACAATACCCAACTTCGCCTACAATATCTAAAAAGAGGTGGAGCATGTCCGGTCTGGAAAGCGGTTACTGAGGAGAAGATGGTGGAATTTGAAACAGTAATGTGCTCGATACTCTGTCCCAAACACTTTGACAAATATTTTCTATCTCAACCTGGCATTAGATATCGGCTACCCGGAGACAATCACAGATAATATATTCTGAAACATTGAAGAAAACGAGATTCATCGAGTTGTAAAGCTAACTCAATGATATTGTCTGCCGTGGTGGCTGAAGCGTGGTGCCACTGAAAACGCGACGTGGGTGTATTGTTAGTTTGGCTAGCCAAGTTTTGGCTATATTTGTTTTGGAAATCTGGTGTCATCGCACAAACGGAGAACTTGAATATCCTCTGGGATTGTGTTCAAAAGACTGACACCGGTGGTGCCCTGCTGACAATTGGAAGGGAAGTGGTGAAGAAACCTGACTGGCGACATGCCAAGGATTAAAAAAGGGAAACGTGGTTCAAACAAGTGTAAGCTAAATGCTAACCCTTTATTTTTTATTTGTTTATACCAACACACGATCATGTGTAGTAGAAGTAATATCTTCTATACTGGACAAAGTAAGATGGCATAGCTAGTTAGCTAAGTGTTGTGCAACTGCCAGAATTGATCTGCACATGGAACAAAGTTACTAGCTATTATAATACTTCCTTATTGAATGTAAATGTATTTGATACTAATACATTATAACGGCTATAAGACAAAACTGTATGCTATGCATTGTTTTATTTTTGTATTCCTAGCTAGCCAATTCATATTGCCTTAGCTAACTTTGGTTTGTATAATTTACCACTTGATCATTCAAAGTGACATTACAACACAGTGTAACATAACGTTAGAGGCAAGTCTGCTCTAAAGCGAGACAAGCATGAACGGTAAAACGCTTGTCCCTGAGATTCTTTTTTAGCAGGGTTCGTGTCAGTCTCTGAAAATGTCTCAAGTGAGGTCATTTGCCTGTGATGGGCAAACACGACTCGAGCCTGGTCCTTTGACCGGCAATGCTGTCACATTTCACACGTTTAGATCGGAATGCGGGACATACAGTTACAATGATTGTGTGTGCGCTTTTCGTAATACCTATTGTGTGCCGACCACAGGTTTGCCAGAGCTTGTAGCAATATAACTAGCAGGGCGTTCTGCTCGCCGCCCCTGGTAAATTGTGGTTTGATGTGAGTAGTGCACATCACATGCTGACGCAACACTCCCGTGGACATTTCAATGGCGTACTCCTCACGTTTTCGTCTCCTTTTCAAAACCCATTGGAGGAGAAGATCAGAGGGGAGGGACCTCTGGCTTTCTCATCCAATGGATTTTGAGAAGGATATGACGAGGGGTAGAAGAGGAGCATGCCATTGGGTTCTTCTCTGTGTCGGATTGCTGAAGGTAAAACTCAGTTTTGCCAGATGTACAGGTGGCCAAATTTCAGAAGTGTGGCAGAAACCTCCAAATTATGGATCATAATGAACTTCTGCTCAACTAGAATGCATTAGCTAGCTATCTCCAAGTAAAATCCAGGTTTATCACAACCACAGACTAATCTCATAGTATATTTGACACTTAAACACAACTCTCCATATGACAATACTAAAGATGGCAGAATTAATCTTGTTCCATTTATGAGAATTATCCAACTGTAGAAAATGTCCTGACGGGTTTACAGAGAAGACTGTCTGGGGGAAGCAAGCGATATATTTCTGAAAGCAACATGAGGAGGTTTAGTCTCTGTCTAAAAGTCTCTTCCTCCACCCACGGCCAACTTGCTATCCATCCTCCCCTCTCCACCTGAACCCCTTTTACAGGCTCTCTCCGGCATGAGGTTCTACAATTGCAGCTGTCAGCCAAGGGCCCCCTGTCTCTCAAAGGTAACACAGCAGAGCTCCAACCCCTTGGCCTGCTTCAAACCTTACTCCTCATTTGTCACCAGGACCCATTTTATGCCTATGGCCATCTGTCAACTATTCCCGTTTGACCATCACATTCCAATACTTCCCCACCCACTTAACTCCTCTTTACCATTAGACGTCATTGTCACAATTAATATGGTCTTGCATGGCCCATGACGTTGCAGGTGTAATAGCTGCTTTCAAGCATTCCTAACCATAGCTGTGTTCAAATACCCATACTAACATAGTGTATACAACATACTTAATGGGTATATACAACATACTATATACTATTAGGTCATTTTAGTATACTGTAAACCATCGGTATCATTTCAGTTGAGTGTACTAGCGCTTCGCCTGTCTACCTGGAAGTTGATGCTGTTGCTTTGCAAACTCTTGGTAGCTTGTTAGTATAACAAACGACTAGCTAGACATTTTACGAATTCGGGTGTGTTCGTAAATGCAATCTGGAGTGTCAGAGTGCGCTCTGGGCGTTTGTAAATCCAGAGCGTTGTCAGATTGTCCGTTCGTAAATTCAGAGTGCTTCGCTCTCTGGCTGAGGAGTAAGGTTGATCCGAGCTTTCTGACCTCACAACGGCAGTCAAGCACCCAAGCTACCTGGCTAACGTTGGCTAGCTTGCTAGCTATTTCCAGACACAAATGAGAGAACAGAACTCACTCTGACCATTTTACTCGCCCTGGCAGAGCTGGTTAGACTGTTTGTTATCCAGAGTGTTGGTGACCTTAACTGTGCTGCTGGCAACAATTTAATTACGCTTTTTTTTTGCCAACATATATTCAACGGGTGTTGAGCGTTCGATAAATTCATCCGTTATTCTGCACTCTGGCACACTCAGACGAGAGTGCTCTGAAATCGAAGTAGATTGTTAATTCTGTCTATGTCCATTGAGAACGCACAATGACACTTAGCTAAGAATGACGCGAATAATCAACTCAATAAACGTTGGTTAATTGGATTGTAATTAATATACTGGCAAGTTCAAAGTATTAGTAGTCAACTAACGTTAGGTAACTAGTTAACAACATACTGGTACATATTACTGCTGTAATGCGATGTGGTTCATAAGGATAGCGTAGCTAACAAATTCAGCCAACAATGTGTAACGTAACTAATTTGAAAAGTCATTACTTTATGACATTGCTCAATATTTTCTTAACATTTGTCATAGTTAGTTAAAGCTATGAATTTGTATCCATTCTCTCGTCGGACTTTGGCAGCATATTTTCTGTCGTTTTCTTCAAATCTGAGAATTGTGAAGCCATGCCCATTTGCTGAAGAAATGCATTATGGGCCCAAAAAGCACGGAAATAGTGTCCACTTGCTTGTATACTTCATATTTTGGCGAATTTAGAACGACATCTGGGAACTTTTGGCGTACTAACTATATCCGTACTATGACCAGTTGAGTACTACATACTCAATTTATGTCACAAATGGTGTGATTCGCATGAGTATTTGTACACAGCTCTTGTCTTTTGGGAGTTGACTGCCATATGTTTTCCCCTGCCTCACATCACCTCAGCTGGTCTCATGTCCCAGGATTCCCAGCATTCTCTCCCCCTCTGTCCTGCTAACGCTGTATCACCAGATGGATACTCCCAGCGCCACCCTCCCCTCTCCTGATTGTGATGCCATGTTAGCCAACTCACTGACCTCACTCTTCTCATAGAGGCTTCATTCAGAATGCTGCATGGCACTCTCTCAAAACCAGAGCATTACCATTCGTCAGCTTTCCTATCGCATACACCCTGTGTTGTTTTGATGCTCTATGGTTCACGTTCTTTCCTCAGAGAAATCTGTTTGTAATTCCAGTCATGTTGTGATGTGCCAGAATCTGACTTACCGTAGGTTTTTAACCTTGAGCAGCTGGGAAATTGCTTATGAAAATCTGTGTTAAAGACTCAATTGGCCAAGACTAAGTCTATATGTGGGCACAGGAAGCCAATGCAGGTATGTGAGAGACAGTATAGTCCCCAGTAGGGGGGGGGGGGGGGGGGGGGTGACGACAATGAGGTCCCGCCCTTTCCTCCCACTGGACGTATGGGGAGAAGAGAAGCCCTGCCACTCAAGCGCCTCCCCTTGGCATGACTGAGGTGCACTGTAGACAGTTGTGGCAACGTTGAGTGATCGCTATGGGCTGACACGTGCATGGTGTTTCGGAACACAGGCACGCACACTCCCCGGGGGTCAAGGTTGACCAGTAAGTCACGTGACTGATAAAGGCCCACTCAGGATCACTAGTAACAGAGTGGTGAGATGAGTGACACTTATTGAATTAGATCAATGGCAGTCATTGTAGAATAGAAACTAAATTCTGGAATTCTGGAAGCCATTGTTTATCTTTGGACTTCATAGTAAATGTGGTCATACTATGTATATTTTTTAATTAAGCCTTTATTTAACTAGGCAAGTCAGTTAAGAACAAATTGGCCTACCCCGGCCAAACCCTAACTCGGACGACGCTGGGCCAATTGTGTGCCGCCCTATGGGACTCCCAATAAATTCCGGTTGTGATACAGCATGGCATCGAACCAGGGTCTGTAGTGATATGTAGTGCCTTAGACCGCTGCACCACTTGGGAGCCCATATTACATAAGCTTGGAGGTCATACTATTATACAAGCCTGAGGACACTACAATACTGTTGTATTGAACAGGAAGGGGATTGTATCGCTGGATTCCCTCCGTCCAGGTCTGTCAGCCCGGTGAACTTTCCTCCAGTAAAGCTCTCTGCTGGGGCAGGCCAGATGACTGGCTGGGCTAGTGGGATAGAGATATAGGTAAAGGTGTGGGGGGGTTGGGCTGTGGGGGGGTCAGCCTGGCCAGGACTGGGTTAGGCTCCCATGCTGGCTCAGGACTTTCTAATGTTGTCAGGATTACCGTGGGCCAGTCACATAGTCGTTGCAGTGAGCCGACCGGTCATTGTGTGGGATGGGGGTCAGGCAGGTCGTGTCAGTGTGACCCAGAGGGTACTACCTCACTGTGGAACATGGAAACTATGGATTCTACAGGGAACAGTACTGTAGTAAGAGGAAAGGTCATACCTGTGTCAGGGCCACTGAGGTCGTGGATCTCATTGATATCCATAAAGCCCTCCATGGTAGACGAACTGTCAAATCAAGATGGAAACATACAAGTCAAATGTTATCCAATTGACCAGAAATACTGTTGATTTAATTGAAGCACATGTACAAGTTGAAAGACTTGTGAGAGGTTGTCCTGAAGAGCTGTCCCTCACTTTGAATTAAGGCAGGAAATCAACATTTGCCCGACAGTTGGTATCTGTAGTTTTAATAGCAGACAGTGCAGAACCAGTCAAATGTTAATGTTATGGAGACTATGGTGTTTCTGCCACCTGTCAGGTCAGGGCCACAGTCCGGTAGCTGTGCTACTGGCAGTGCCAGTCGGTTCAAATCAAAGGTTATTCATTTATTGCATTCACAGATTTGCAGATGTTATCGCAGGTGCAGCGAAATCCTTGTGCGTCAAGCTCCAACAATGCAGTAATACCTAGCAACAAATAAAACACACATAATCCAGAAAAATTCTCTAAGTTACCTAGGATGAGCCATGACTAGAATACAGTATATTACGTGTAGTATGTAAACATTTAAGTGAGCAGTGTTCCGTGACTGTATGTACATAGGGCAGGAGTCTCAAGGTTCAGGGCAGGATACTGGGCAGAGGGCTGCAAGTGTTGACTGCTTAACAGTCTGATGGTCTGGAGATGGAAGCTGCTTCTCAGTCACTCGGTCCCGTCTTTGATGCACCTCTGTCTCCGCCGTCTAGATGTTAGCGGGGTGAACAGGCCTTTGCTCGGTTGCTGGGGTCCTTTTGATCTTCTTGGAGGGCAGGCGGTGTGCCTCTGGTGATGCGTCGGGCTGACCGTGCCACCCTCTGGGGAGCCCTGCGGTTGCGGATGGTGCGATTGCCGTACCAGGCGGTGACACACCCTGACGGGATGCTCTCGAATTGTGCATCTGTGGAAGTTTTTGAGGGTCGTAAGGGCCCAAGCCAAGTCTTCAGCCTCCTGAGTATGAAGAGGCACTGTTCGGCCGTCTTCACCACACTGTGTGAAAGGACTGTTTCAGGTTGTTAGTGATTAGCACACTGAGAAACTTGAAGCTTTTGACCCTCTCCTCTGTGGCCCCGTCGATTTGGATGGGGGCTTGCTTTCTGCTGTAGTCCATAATCCTTAATTTGTGTTGAGGGTGAGGTTATTTTCTTTCCACCAGTCTGCCAGGGCTCTCATCTACTCCCTGTAGGCGGTCTCACCGTTGTTGGTAACCAGGCTGTTGTGTCGTTAGCAAACTTGATGATTTTGTTTTGAGGAGTGCATGGCCACGCGGTCATGGGTGAACAGGGTGTACAGGAGGGGGGCTCTGTTGGGGATCAGTGTGGTTGCCTACCTTCACCACTTGGTGTCAGGAAGTTCAGGACCCAGTTGCACAGGGAGGGGTTCTGACCCATTGGCCCTGAGCTTAGTGATGTGATTGGAGGGTACTGTGGTGTTGAAGGCTGAGTTATAGTCGATGAACAACATTCGTACATAGGTATTTCTCTTGTCCAAGTGGGATAGCGATTTCATAAACTATGGTTCGGGAATCAAAGTGAGCCCTGGGCATGTTAGAGGTGGGTCACGGGTTATGAGAATACATCTATAATCACACAGTTATTTCTTAGTTTGGCCCTATGGAGGACGATTTGGGTCATGGGTTGACTGTTAGTTTCTCATTTGGGTATCAAGCTGAAAAAGTTGAAGATCCCCAGGTCTAGGGTGTAAGGAGGTGATATGGTCCCTAACTAGCCCCTCAAAGCACTTCATAGTGACAGACGTGAGTGGTGCGGGGCGATAGCCATTTAGTTCAGTTACCTTCGCTGTCATGGGCGCAGGAACAACGCGGCCAGCATTCCCAGTTTAGCTACGCGGATGTGCTCGTGTCAGCTCCGCGGGCAGAATAGACCCTGCTCTCTATAAGGAGCGGCTCCTAGGATATCATTACTGACGGACACCAACAGCTGAGCCACTGACAGCGACATGGTTCACTTTGAGCTCACTCTTCTTCTCTCCCCCCCCGGTCCCCCTGTCCTGCTCTCACTTCCTCTCCTCTCTGTCCTCAATTCTTTCTCTCGTTCCCATAGGCGGGAGGAATGGGGTGAAGGGTGAGTCGGGTGCCAGTGATGATGAGCTGGCGTCTGACGTGCTCAGTCACTACAGCAGCGCCAGCGAGAGCGCCTCAGTCGTGGACGAGGCCACTGGTGGGTACACACACACACACACACACACACACACACACACACACACACACACACACAGAGAGAGAGGACAGCATCATTGCCTTGTGTATCTGGTCCACCACAGGGGGAGGTGGTGAGCCAGTAGATGAACAGACTGCCCAGGAGGAGACAGAGGACAAGCTGAAACAATGTATAGATAACCTGATGGACAAAAGGTGCGTCTCACAGGTTTTAAAATGTTTTTACGAAAGGACTTATTGTACACATTTTAACTGCACAAAAAACGAAAGCCACCGATGCTGCTAGTACTTGGCTAAATGGACAATAGGAACATGCGGTGCCTTCAGAAAGTATTCAAACCTCTTGACTTTTTCCACATTTTGTCATTAAAGCCTGAATTCGAAATTGATTTAATTTACATTGTTTGCCATTGGCCTACACACAATAATATCCCGTAATGTCAAAGTGGAATTATGTTTACAAATTAATTTAAAAAAATGTAATGTCTTGAGTCAATAAGCATTCAACCTCTTTGTTATGGCAAGCCTAAATAAGTTCAGGAGTAAAAATGTGCTTCAAGTCACATAAGTTGCATGGACTGTGTGCAATAATAGTGTTTAACATGAGTTTTGAATGACTACCTCATCTCTGTACCCCACACATACAATTATCTGTAAGGTTCCTCAGTCGAGCAGTGAATTTCAAACATAGATTCAGCAACAAAGACCAGTGAGGTTTTCCAATGCCCTGCGAAGAAGGGCACCTATTGGTAGATGGGTACAAGTACTTTTTAAAATAAAAAAGCAGACATTGAATATCCATTTGAGCCATTTGGTGAAGTTATTAATTACATTTTGAATGGTGTATCAATATCAAATCAAAGTTTATTTGTCACGTGCTCCGAATACAACCGGTGTAGACCTTACAGTGAAATGCTTACTTACAGGCTCTAACCAGTAGTGTGAAAGAAGGTGTGTGTAGGTAAGTAAAGAAATAAAACAACAGTAAAAAGACATTTGAAAATAACAGTAGCCAGGCTATATACAGACACTGGTTAGTCGGGCTGATTGAGGTAATATGTACATGTAGGTATGGTTAAAGTGACGATGTATATATGATAAACGGAGAGTAGCAGCAGCAGTTTGGGAGGGGGGGGGGCACACAATGCAAATAGTCCGGCTAACCATTTGATTACCTGTTCGGGAGTCTTATGGCTTGGGGGTAAAAACAGTTGAGAAGCCTTTTTGTCCTAGATTTGGCACTCCGGTACCACTTGCCATGCGGTAGTAGAGAGAACAGTCTATGACTGTATAGACAGTCACTACAAAGACACAGGTGTCCTTCCTAACTCAGTTGCCGGAGAGGAAGAAAACCTCTCAGGGATTTCACCATGAGGCCAAAGGTGACTTTAAAACAGTTGAATGGCTGTGATGGGAGAAAACTGAGGATGAATCAACAACATTGTAGTTACTCCATAATACTAACCTAATTGACAGCATGAAAAGACGGAAGCCTGTACAGAATAAAAATATTCCAAAACATGCATCCTGTTTGCAATAAGACACTAAAGTAAAACTGCAAAAAATGTTGCACGGAAATGGACTTTGTCCTGAACATAAAGCATTATGTTTGGGGCAAACACAACACATCAGCATGGTGGTGGCTGCATGGGGTTATGGGTATGCTTGTCATTGGCAAGGACTAAGGAGGTTTTAGGATAAAAAGAAACGGAATGGAGCTAGGCACAGGCAAAATTCTAGAGGAAAACCTGGTTGTCTGTTGCTTTCCAACAGACACCAGGAGACAAATTCACCTTTCCACAGGACAGTAACCTAAGACACAAGGCCAAATGTCAACTGGAGTTGCTTACCAAGATGACATTGAATGTTTTTGAGTGGCCTGGTTACAGTTTGGACTTAAATCTGCTTGAAAATCGATGGCAAGACTTGAAAATGTCAGTCTAGCATGATCAACGAACAACTTGAGACCTTAAAGAATTGTAAAGCTAACGTGCAAATATTGTACAATCCAGGTGTGCAAAGCTCTTAGACTTACCCAGAAAGACTCACAGCTATAATCACTGCCAAAGGTGATTCTAACATGTATTGACTCAATACTAATCTAATCAAGATATATTAGTGTTTAATTTTTCATGATATGTAGATTTTTTTAAAATATACAAATCTTCCAATGAGAGAGAGTTTTGTTTAAATCGTTGACAAACAATCTACACAAATCCCACTCTGTAAAAAGTCAAGTGGTGCGAATACTTCCAACAATGGTGTAAGAGTTGTCCTCTCGTAACGACAGCATTAGTCAGAGATGTGTAGCGACGTACTGACGTGGCCCTTCCTCCCGTCCCGCTCAGTGCAAAGACGCGCCTGGCAGCCCTAGACTCTCTGGGAGGGGCCTTTTCCTCCAAGCTGGTCTATGACTTCCTGTTAGAGAGACGCCTCACCGTCAGCGACTGCCTGGAGAGGAGCCTGCGCAAGGGTGAGACGCCACAGCACTGTGTGTGGGTTGTGGTCTATGAATTACGGTGGTAAATATAGTCAAACGTACATCACTTTAGGTGGTGCTGGTCAGAGTAAAAACTTGAAAAGATGATTAGGACTTACACTTGCTCTACCATACCTTTTATTTGGCTTGAAATGTAACTATTTCTATCCTAAATGGACCCTCATCGAGTCTGAATTTAGGCTCTACGAATTCAGTTAATCTTCTGATTGACCAAGTCCCGCGATAGCCGGACTTCTCTTGTCGAGCTTGTAAAAAGGGATCTGACCCCTTTTCCGTCCCTCTACTCTGTTTCTGTCCCTTCTCTCCGTTCTTCTCTCTCAGGTGGTGGAGAGGAGCAGGCTGCAGCGGCCACTGTGTGTGCCCAGCTGTGTGTGCAGCTCGGCGGGGGGGACGAGGGTGAGGAGGGTTTCAAGATCCTCCGGCCCGTCCTCAGCGCCATCATGATTGACGGCTGTGCCAGTGTGGCCGCCCGCCAGAGCGTGAGTGTCACCGTTGGCCTTCGTCACACTCCTGTTGTCAACGGCAGTTTTTCCACTAAGAGTGGCTTCTTGTAAGTTGACGTTTTATAAAAGCTGTTCATCCCTCTTCCTCTTGCAGTGTGCCCGAGCGCTGGGTATGTGCTGCTACGTTTCTGCTGCGGAAGACGGAGAGGTGAGATTCTCTAGAAATCCTTTTCATCCTATTTCTCTGTAGTTGGAAAAGAGATGTAGTATGGAAAATCAAGATCCATAAATTGAGTCTGAACTCTCTCTCTCTCTCTCGCTTTTTCTCTGTCATAATTTTTTCCTCTTTCCCTCTGTGGCAGGACTTGGTGAAATCCATGAGTCACCTGGAGAGTGTGTTCACCATGTCGTACCCCAACCGCGAGGGCACCCTGCCCACCCCCAATGCCGGTACCCCTGGGCTCCACGGCGCCGCCCTGCATGCCTGGGCCCTGCTCGTCACCCTCTGCCCCGCCTCCCGCCTCACTGTGCTGCTGGACCTGTGAGTGACACACACAGACCGACAGTGTCTCAAATGACACCCCCGATCCCCATTTAGTGCCGTAGTGCTGTCCTGCATATTTGACTAAAGAAGTGCACTGCATGACCACGACATGGGGAATAGGGTGCCATTTGAGACACAACCAGGATCTGAATATATATAACCTGCCACGTTGCTCATCTCACGTCCTCGGTCTCCTCTTGTGCTCAGACATCTACCCAAGCTACAGGCCTGCCTGGAGAGCAGCGACGTGAACTACAGGATAGCTGTGGGGGAGACCATAGCCTTGCTGGTTGAACTGGGAAGAGATATAGACAGGGTATGTTTTGCCTAATGAACAACCCGGGGCTGTATGGATCAAGCATCTGAGTAGAAGTGCTGATTTCTGATCAGTTTTGCTTTCTTGATCACAATGAATATGATTGGGGGGGCTCAAACACAATATGCAGGCAATGTAGAGGAAGTGGGAGGGTAATCCCCGCTGATCTTTGTTTTTCTGTGTAGGAATTTGAGTTTGAAGACAGCGACACGCTGTGCGAGTCCCTGAAGGGCCTGGCCACCGACGGCAACAAGCACCGTGCCAAGAACGACAGGAGGAAACAGCGCACCATATTCAGAGAGGTGCTACATTACATTGAGGTGAGGAACCACGAGTCGCCCTGAACCGGTGCAAGGTTCTAACGTTGCTCGAGGGTTTTTAAATCAAACCAGGCCAGTCACTGTAACTGGAGACAGTTGGTCAGTCAGTGAGAGAAATATGTCATGTTGATTTTTTAAATTTTTATGACATTTTTGCCCAACGTCGTGCAGAACGAGGACTTCTCCGAGGAGAAGATCCGCTTTGGTGTGGAGGGCATCTACATCGACAGCTGGATGCGCAGGAGGGTCTACGACGCCTTCAAAGAGGTGCTGGAGTCTGGAGTGAGACACCATCTTCAGGTTTGAACAAGCATCTAGGTCTATAATTGTGTTTGTAGGATATAGTTGATATCTATGCTATAAAAATACTATCTCTGCAACCAGCATGTTCTAATCAAACCTTTCTGGAAGGTGTTTGATGCTTGCTTGCCTCTTGTATATCCTTTGGAAATGGCTAGTTTTAAATGGTGTGCCTGGTCTTGTCTCTAGTTTAACCCGCTGCTGAGGGACATATTTGGCCTGGGACCCCCCCTGATACTGGACTCGTCTGTCAAATCCAGCAAGATCTCCCGTTTCGAGAAGGTGACCCCCATGGCCTATGACTGTCTCCAAACACACCTACCACCAGCACATAACCACTCGTCATGAAACCACGACCACTGACAAATACCCACTTAACCTGACACTTAACTGTTCAACAACCACATGGTGCATTTCATGTGAGAGCTCCACTGTCTAATTATACTGAACAAAAATATCAACTTAGAATGCAACAATTTCAAAGGTTTTACTGAGTTACAGTTCATATAAGGAAAATCAATCAATTGAAATGAGTTCATTTGGCTCTAATCTATGGATTTCACATGACTGGGCAGGGGTGCAGCCAAGTGGGTGGGCTTTGGAGGGCATAGGCCCACCCACTTAGCAGCCAGCCCACCCATTGGGGAGCAAGGCTTAGCAAATCAGAATGAGATTTCCCCTACAAAATAGCTTTATTACAGACAGAAAAACTCCTTAGAAGCCCCCCACTGACGATCCACTACATGAAGAAGCCGAATGTGGAGGTCCTGGGCTGGCGTGGTTACACATGCTCTGCTGTTGTGAGGCCGTTTGGACGTACTGCTAAATTCTCTAAAACGTTGGAGGAAGCTTATGGTAGAGAAATGAACCTTCAATTCTCTGACACCAACTCTGGTGGACATTCCTGCAGTGAGCATGCCAATTGAAAAAATATGTGGCCTTTTGTTACAAATCGGCATATTTTAATGTGGCCTTTTATTGTCCCCAGCATAAGGTGCACCTGTGTAATGCCCATGCTGTTTAATCAGCTTCTTTATATGCCACACTGGTCAGGTAGAAAGATAGGCTCACTAACAGGGGTGTTTAAAAAAAAAAATGTGTGCACAAAATTTGAGAGAAATAAGATTTTTGTGCGAATGGAAAATGTCTGGGATTTTTTATTTCAGCTCATGAAACATGGGACCAAAACTTTACATGTTGTGTTTATTTTTGTTCAGTGTAAATGCATGTCGGTTAAACAAAAATGTACTGGTCCGTTTTGATTTAGCAGTACCATGAAATGTTATGAGTTTGCCTAGTCTTCACAGGACTGCCCTCCATATTGGCATTCTCTATTTTGAAGGGTGTAAGTCTAACCTGTTTTTATTTTCCTCTCACAGCATCTGTTCAACTCCGCGGCATTCAAAGCCAGGACTAAACTAAGGAACAAAGTGAGGGACAAGAGAGCAGATGTGATGTGAGGAATTGATGAAAGTGCCGTAGCCATATAGGACGAGGACTGAGAAGAATACTGGGGTGTATTCATTGAAGCGAAAGGTCTGGAATGTTGGAGACCAATGTAATGAATAGAGCTGACATGATTTCCTAGTCAAAATGACAGACAATCCTATCTGTTCTACACAGTACATTTCTATAGTGAACCTTCTGTAACGTTGCATTGTCATCCTGCTCCCTACCCTTCGTCTCACAGGACCCAGTGGCTGCTGCCATACCAGGGACTTTGCAGACGGTGCAAATGTGTTTTTATTTTATTTAACACCTCAATAAAACTGACCTATGAGATGCCTGAAAATAAAAAAAGGTAGTTTATTGTACCTTTTTTTTTTTTTTGTAGTATTTTGGAAGAACGTCTAAAACCATTTTTGGTCATGTATTTTACTTTCTAATTTATTGGAAGTGGGAGAACAGTATGATTTTTAAAGTAAGTTATTTTTAGACTTCAAATATGGGAAGAGGACTAAGAATTATGGTGTAATTTTTTATGTATATTTTTATGCAGGTTGGTTGTGCATAATAATGCATATGTATATACAAATGCATATGTATGTATTCAAGGAGTGCATTGAAGAATGGAGATGTATTTTGACAAGCAATGCTATAATAACCCAAAGGGTTCGGCAAATTAATTGATTATGGATAAATTAAATGTAATAAACACTCACACCAAGACTATTTGTTGATTATTTTCTTTAAGTGGGTTTAAAAAATATATTTGAATGTTGACATTGTACTGCAGATACCAAAGGCAAGGCCTGAAAAGGTACCAATTAAACTCAGCAAAAAAAGAAACGTACTATCACTGTCAACTGCGTTTATTTTCAGCAAACTTAACATGCGTAAATATTTGTATGGACATAAGATTCAGCAATTGAGACGAACTACAAGTTTCACAAATGTGACTAACAGAAATTGAATGTGTCCCTGAACAAGGGGGGGGGGGGGGGGGGGGTCAAAAGTAACAGTATCTGGTGTGGCCACCAACTGCATTTTACTGCAGTGCATCTCCTCCTCATGGACTTTGCCAATTCTTGCTGTGGGATGTTACCCCACTCTTCCACCACAGGTCCCAGACTTGCTCAATGGGATTGAGATCCAGGCTCTTCGCTGGCCATGGCAGAACACTGACATTCCTGTCTTGCAGGAAGTCATGCACAGAACGAGCAGTATGGCTGGTGGCATTGTCATGCTGGAGGGTCATGTCAGGATGAGCCTGCAGGAAGGGTACCACATGAGGGAGGGTCATGTCAGGATGAGCCTGCAGGAAGGGTACCACATGAGGGAGGGTCATGTCAGGATGAGCCTGCAGGAAGGGTACCACATGAGGGAGGGTCATGTCAGGATGAGCCTGCAGGAAGGGTACCACATGAGGGAGGGTCATGTCAGGATGAGCATGCAGGAAGGGTACCACATGAGGGAAGGTCATGTCAGGATGAGCCTGCAGGGAGGGTCATGTCAGGATGAGCCTGCAGGAAGGGTACCACATGAGGGAGGGTCATGTCAGGAGGAGCATGCAGGAAGGGTACCACATGAGGGAGGGTCATGTCAGGATGAGCATGCAGGAAGGGTACCACATGAGGGAGGGTCATGTCAGGATGAGCATGCAGGAAGGGTACCACATGAGGGAGGGTCATGTCAGGATGAGCATGCAGGAAGGGTACCACATGAGGGAGGGTCATGTCAGGATGAGCATGCAGGAAGGGTACCACATGAGGGAGGGTCATGTCAGGATGAGCCTGCAGGAAGGGTACCACATGAGGGAGGGTCATGTCAGGATGAGCATGCAGGGAGGGTCATGTCAGGATGAGCATGCAGGAAGGGTAGACCATGACGGACCCTCCACCTCCAAATCAATCCCGGTCCAGAGTACAGGCCTCAGTGTAATGATCATTCCTTCGAAGATAAACGCAAATCCAACCAAATCAGATTTATTTGTCACATACACATGGTTAGCAGATGTTAATGCGAGTGTAGTGAAATGCTTGTGCTTCTAGTTCCGACAATGCAGTAATAACCAACGAGTAATCTAACCTAACAATTCCAAAACTACTACCTTATACACACAAGTGTAAAGGGATAAAGAATATGTACATAAAGATATATGAATGAGTGATGGTACAGAACAGCATAGGCAAGATGCAGTAGATGGTATCGAGTACAGTATATACATATGAGATGAGTAATGTAGGGTATGTAAACAAAGTGGCATAGTTTAAAGTGGCTAGTGATACATGTATTACATAAAGATGCAGTAGATACATATACATATGAGATGAGTAATGTAGGGTATGGAAACATTACCCCTGCCTGGTGATAGAAAACCGCGACTCGTGTGAGAGCACTTTTTGCCAGTCCTGTCTGGTCTAGCGACGGTGGGTTTGTGCCCATAGGCGACGTTGTTGCAGGTGATGTCTGGTGAGGACCTTCCTTGCAACAGGCCTACAAGTCCTCAGTCCAGCCTCTCTCAGCCTATTGCGGACAGTCTGAGCACTGATAGAGGGATTGTGCGTTCCTGGTGTAACTCGGGCTGTTGTTGTTGCCATCCTGTACCTGTCCCGCAGGTGTAATGTTCGGATGTACCGATCCTGTGCAGGTGTTGTTACATGTGGTCTGCCACTGCGAGGACGATTAGCTGTCCGTCTGGTCTCCCTGTAGCGCTGTCTTAGGCGTCTCACAGTACGGACATTGCAATTTATTGCCCTGGCCACATCTGCAGTCCACAGGCCTCCTTGCAGCATGCCTAAGGCACGTTCACACAGATGAGCAGGGACCCAGGGCATCTTTCTTTTGGTGTTTTTCCAGAGTCAGTAGACAAGCCTCTTTAGTGTCCTAAGTTTTCATAACTGTGACCTTAATTACCTACCATCTGTAAGCTGTTAGTGTCTTAACAACCGTTCCACAGATGCATGTTCATTAATTGTTTATGGTTCATTGAACAAGCATGGGAAACAGTGTATAAACCCTTTACAATGAAGATCTGTGAAGATCTGTAAAGTTATTTGGATTTTTACAAATTATCTTTGAAAGACAGGGTTCTGAAAAAGGGACGTTTCTTTTCTTTTTTTGCTGAGTTTATGTATCACTGTGGGATTGGATGGGGCAGGAGATTGTTTTTATTTTTATGGTTAGTGCTATCTGGGATTCTTTGGACCAGAGTTGGGGTGACGTCAGAGTTGGGGTGAAATCCCAAGGCGCCATTAATCACTTCCTTTGTGAAATCCTACAAATGTGTTGCTGCTGCCGCCACCTTGCGTTTGGTCTCTTCCATCAGCCCCTGTATGAAATGGTATCGGCCGTCGTGTCGACATGGAGTTCCTGGTAAAAGACAACTATTGTTATTATTACTTATTTTACAAGTACCACTTTAGCTCAACATTGACATTTGTGTTCCGTCTATGTTTATTTTAACATTCGTCTCTCTAGCCTTTAAAATGAAGCTGATACATAATGTTTGTTGAATGCATGCAGTCACATGGCTTTAATATCACCTGTAATCGATGGAAGTGATTAGTTAGCTAGCTAATGCACTGTAAAAGTGTTTCCAAAAACAGTTGACAGCTGCATGTCTAACGCTACTGCACCTAGGCACGAATGGAACCCGATGCTATCAGCACTTTGTACCGTGAATATAGTGGGTATCCCACCCCTATTTCTGCCTTCGTGACGGCGAATGACTACATGGCACTATTAAACGGCACGAGTTTCACTTTAATTGCAGGTGAGACACTGCGCGCACACACACACACACACAATAGAGATGTATAGAGATCGCAACGTAACTGTCCCACTATGGTGTCTGTGAGCCCACCGGTAGCGCCTGAGGCCATCACCATTTTGAAGTCGTCAATTTACTTCTGCTTCTGAGTTGGTTAACAAACTGAAAGGGCGTGTTTAAAAAAATGTAACCTTATTTAACTACGCAAGTCAGTGAAGAACAAATACTTATTTACAATGACTGACTAATGTAACCAGAAACAATTAGGGTGTGGGGTTTCTCACTTCCTCTTAGGTCTCTGCTGCTACCTTAGAGTTACATAGAGGAATCACCTTTGTGTCTGTGCCATAAACCTGGAAGTGTGTTTTTTATTTTTTTGACTGCATGTATGCTATTATGTTTGCTTGGTTGGAAAAAATAGTTTGAATTACTTTTTTAAATGTATTGATTAAAAAAATTAAAAATACATAGTTATTAACCTCTCCTTTGCCTACACCTATCAGAGTGGAGTCAGAGTGAGACCTTCCGGGGAGCCAGACTGCACTATGCCCAGCAGTGGACACTGATTCAAAACTACAGTAAAGAGACCGACATAGAAATCCAACCACCAAGCCCCTGCAGCCTTTTACACGGCGAGTAAGTAGACAGACGGGCAGATTAACACTCCCCCACCACTCATTCTCCATCCCAGTGTCTGGTGTTGATGATGTAATGTGTGTGAGATTTGTGTAGTGTAGGTATTTATTTAAAGGTACAATAGGTCCTTCTCTAAGCTGCCATTTTCCATGCTTTCTTCCTTTCTGCTCAAATAGATTGCTGAGTTCTTATTCCCTGTCTGGAGATCTGAAGGCGGTTGTCAGGGAAACCAGCGGTCAGTTTGCTGGACAACAATTCCTAGAGGTAAGGATGGAGTGGTCTGGCTGTGTCGGTCATCATTTGGCTAAATTCCTTCACCCATCCGGATACGGTGCATACTGGTTTGCTTGAACTTTTATAGGGTCTGTTCATTTTCAGGTGTGGAGCAACAGCAGCTTAAAAAAGATCATCCATCTCACAGCTCTCAACAAACATGGGAGAGTGTATGAGGATGGTAAAGGCCTTTTCTTGGGTGGTTTTAATGCCTACGGTGCTCTGAGTATTCTGTCCGATGCTAGATGTTTTCCACTGTGGACCTAATCAGGGCCATTTGCTTGAATTCATCAGCCAGTCACTCTCTCCATGTCGGTCTGTCTTTGTCTCTTGTTCGCCGTCTGTTTATGTGCAGCTCAGTTTGGCTGCCTGGCCTGGTCTACATGTGAGAGCAGGCTGCTGTATGTAGCTGAGGGGAAAAGGTCTATAGGAGAGTCATACACTTCAGCCTCCAGCCCATCAGCTGGAGAGTCAACTGCAAGACCCTTGGGAAGCCCTTCTGAGAAGGTATCTGAAACACCCTGCTCACTCTATTAATTGTCTTGGTGTGTTTAGCCATACGTTCAGTTGGATGCAGTCTGTGACATTCGGCTGGTTCTGGAAGTACTCTTAGGATGGCTGCTATGTTGCGTAAGCATGATCCAGTGTTTGTTTTATTTTCATGGCTTCAACACCCTTCCTTTCCCCTGTTGTGCATCAGGACAGGAGTATGTACTGGGAGGACTGGGGGGAAGGCTTGACCAGTAAAAGTGTCCCAGTGCTGTGTGTGGCCGACGTGGCCAAGGGCACGGTAACAGTGCTGCAGGGTGTCCCTTCACATGTTTCCCCAGGCCAGGTGAGCGCAAACAGGGCCACACACACCCATGAAGTTATTAGCAGAGCATCATATGGTATTTGCAACTTCACTGGAAGGATCACCAGTCACATGTCTTGTAAACATGTAAGTCTATGTAATATCATGTTATGCCATGTAATGTACAGTAATTATTGTCATGCTGATTGTCTGTCTGGTTAACACAGGCTCTCTGGGCCAATGATGGAGAGTGTGTGTTTTTTGTGGGCTGGTGGCATGAGCCCTTCAGACTGGGCCTGAGGTTCTGCTCCAATAGGAGGTAAGGAGCAGCCTGTGTAGTCTACTATGTTTACGTCATCTCACTAATCAATATTCCAGAGTAATAGACTGATCAAAGACTAAAGACTAAAATGAAAACATCTGGTTTCAGGTCAGCTCTGTTTTGTCTGGACCTGGAAGGAAACTGTGGTGAGTATTTTATGTGTTCTTGATTGGTTCATTGTCATGGTAAACAACTTGTTAATTCGCAGTGAATTAACAACAAAGCTTATCTTTCCTCTCAAACCTCCAACCCTTTGTCTATCCTTACACAGAGTGTCTGTCTGGGGACACCAGCTCTGTCTCGTCCCCCCGTCTGAGCCCTGATGGACGCTACCTGGTGTACCTGGAGGGACAGGTGTTTGGCCCCCACAGCCAGTGTCTCACCATGCAGCAGGTGAGTCCCCAGCCTCCCAGACTCCAGTCTAGACCCTTCCCCTCCCAGCCTTGCCCCTAGTCCTCAGCGTTACCTCCAGACCCCTGCTCCCAGCCTTGCCCCTAGTCCTCAGCGTTACCTCCAGACCCCTGCTCCCAGCCTTGCCCCTAGTCCTCAGCGTTACCTCCAGACCCCTGCTCCCAGCCTTGCCCCTAGTCCTCAGCGTTACCTCCAGACCCCTGCTCCCAGCCTTGCCCCTAGTCCTCAGCGTTACCTCCAGACCCCTGCTCCCAGCCTTGCCCCTAGTCCTCAGCGTTACCTCCAGACCCCCGCTCCCAGCCTTGCCCCTAGTCCTCAGCGTTACCTCCAGACCCCCGCTCCCAGCCCTGCCCCTAGTCCTCAGCGTTACCTCCAGACCCCTGCTCCCAGCCTTGCCCCTAGTCCCCAGCGTTACCTCCAGACCCCTGCTCCCAGCCTTGCCCCTAGTCCTCAGCGTTACCTCCAGACCCCTGCTCCCAGCCTTGCCCCGAGTCCTCAGCGTTACCTCCAGACCCCCCCTAGTCCTCAGCGTTACCTCCAGACACCTGCTCCCAGCCCCTTCATGAAGGAACTGTTATCGCCTTATCAGAAAGAAGCAAGGATGGTCTGGAGGTCAGTGGGGAGTGCTGTTTATGCTTCGCTGGTGGTACTCTGCACTACTATACTGTTATCTGTACCTTCTCTCTGTCCACAGTATGACCTGGAGATGAGGAATATCTCGTTGCTGGTGGGCGTAGTCAATAGGCCAAAGAAAGGTACAGAAATTGAATAACTTTAACGCAACATTTTGAACTTGACATAGAATGGCACCTCATTCCTACTGCACTTTCCATCTCTTGCTTCTCACCCATTTCCTTCCCCGGACCAATCTATCAATGTCCCTAGATGAGTTTGCTGGGCTGTATGAGGCTCTGCCACCTCGTTGCTGGGCGTCAGACAGCCAGAGAGTGGTCTTCAGTAGCGCCCGGAGG
This sequence comes from Oncorhynchus kisutch, assembly GCF_002021735.2. NCBI lineage: Eukaryota > Metazoa > Chordata > Actinopteri > Salmoniformes > Salmonidae > Oncorhynchus > Oncorhynchus kisutch. The sequence goes on along the minus strand of NC_034190.2, from coordinate 50,203,317 downwards.
AACTGGAGGGTATAGTGTAAACATGCACACAAGCGGACGCAAATAACTTTGTACTCCAAGATCTCACTTTCCCATCTCTCCCTCTCTCCCAGGACCTCTTTGTAGTGGACAGGACCACTAGGAGAGTAACCCGCATCTCTGACCGTAAGCTCTCCTCTCCTTTTATATGATTATTAGTCTGTTAGGTTTCATCTCGAGCCTCTCAAACTGAAACTAGTCGGAACTGTAGCAAACCGTTCAATCTTTCTCTCTCCCCTCAGCTGAGAAATTTGGGAGCTGGAAGCTGCTCACCATCCAGAATAACCTGATGGTGGTCCACTGTTCCCATCTGAACGAGGCCCCACGCCTGGTAATACAGTATTGTGGTCATTCATATATCGCTCCTGTCATTCGGGTTACCACTATACAACACTCTGGACATTCAGGTTACCCCTATACAGAGCTCTGGGCATTCAGGTTACACCTATACAATGGTCTGGTCATTCAGGTTACCCCTATACAGAGCTATGGGATTTCAGGTTACACCTATACAACGGTCTGGTCATTCATGTTACCCCTATACAGAGCTCTGGTCATTCAGGTTACCCCTATACAGAGCTCTGGTCATTCAGGTTACACCTATACAGAGCTCTGGTCATTCAGGTTACACCTATACAGAGCTCTGGTCATTCAGGTTACACCTATACAGAGCTCTGGTCATTCAGGTTACACCTATACAGAGCTCTGGTCATTCAGGTTACCCCTATACAGAGCTCTGGTCATTCAGGTTACCCCTATACAGAGCTCTGGTCATTCAGGTTACCCCTATACAGAGCTCTGGTCATTTAGGTTACACCTATACAACGCTGTGGTCATTTAGGTTACACTATTTTCCATTAGCACCGGCTGTCGGTTATACAGCCGGTTACACACACATTTTCACCCGGGTACTTTTTCCACTTAAATTAACTATGCTACTTTTTACATTTCACAAGTCTGGGGGAAAGAAAGTCCACCGAGCCCTCTCCCACTAAAATGAATGATATGCATCTTATCGCGCTTGTCAGTCAGTGAGCGACGACAGGGAGACGCTGCTGGTTTGACAGTCTCCTGTCTGTCCCGCCTCTCTACCTCCACAGAGGAGAATGGTGGCAGGAGCTACAGGAGGATGGGCTCATTGTAATGGTTGAAATGGAACCAAGTTAAACGTGTGGTTTCCATTTGTTTGATACCGTTCCATAAATTCTGTGCCAGCCATCACAATGAGCCCATCTTTCTGTAGCTCCTCTGAGAGAGCATGATGCTCCTTCATCGTCTGTCAATTTGCACGTCCCATATAATGTGGTAACGATGAGTCGAAATCCACTTAGTACATTATTTTCTGGCACATTAATTTATTTACTTGTGCTCCATGGCCATTTTAGCATGCACATCTTGGTGGGACAAACTCCCCCAAATTTAGGTAAACTCAAAGTATTCAATCATTTGATTATTTTGGCTGGAATCAAGGCATTAGAATGTATTAGAGGCCACCAAAATGGAGCTTGTTTCCCAGAAAATGATTAACCACCTGGCCTGGGTGATCCCACCTGGTTACTTTTTTATATTTGGTTAGCTACTCCATGTGCTTGTGGGAAACACTGAGGTTACCCCTATACCACATTGTGGTCCTTTAGGTTACCCCTATACCACATTGTGGTCCTTTAGGTTACCCCTATACCACAACTGTGGTCCTTTAGGTTACCCCTATACCACAACTGTGGTCCTTTAGGTTACCCCTATACCACAACTGTGGTCCTTTAGGTTACCCCTATACCACAACTGTGGTCCTTTAGGTTACCTGGTCATATCCCATCATGTACAGTTGTAGTACATTATATGCATTGTGTAATTGCAGGCAGTGGCTTTTCTTCCATTGGCCGGGGGGGAGGAGGAGGTGTCCTGGGACCCTCTGGGTGAGTCGTGTCTACGTGGCGCCATCGTCAATGTTCTGGACATCATCCCTACGCCCCAGGAGGAGAACCCAGAGTACTGTGAGTCAGTCAATAGTGGTTTAGAACTTGTCTGGTTGCCATAACTATGTCCTTGAGAAAAAAAGAATAATATTAAGTTGTGTGTCTCTTATGCAGCTGGCCTAGACTTCGGGGCTCTGCTGGTTACGTCAAACCACCTTCCGTCACGCACCAAGGTCCCTCTGGTGGTGTTTATCCATGGTGAGAGAAACCTCTGGACAATCTAGATCCTGGGCCCATATTCATAAAGCGTCTCGTAGTAGGAGCGCTGGTCTAGGATCAAATCTTCACTGTATATTTGTATAAAAACTGATCCTAGATCGGCATTCTTATTCTGAGACGCTTTTATGTATATGGGAACTGATCTATGAAAGAGCTCACGGCGGACTCACTGAAGCTTATTTGTGTTCTTTCCCAGGCGGGCCGCACTCCCAGTTCTTTGCAGAGTGGAATGTCACTACAGCAGTCCTGGTCAAACTGGGCTTTGCTGTACTCATGGGTAAGATAGTGGACTTCCTTCTTGGCTCACACCCACACACTGGTATCCACTGATAGAATATTGTTTCGCTCTTTGTGTTGTAGTGAATTACCGGGGTTCCACTGGCTTTGGCCAGGACAGCATCCTCTCTCTGGCCGGTAACATCGGGAGCCAAGACGTCAAGGATGTGCAGGTACTGAGTGAGCTCTCAGCTGAAAATATCTACAGCCAGAGCCTTCAATACAACTGTTTCTCAACCCACGGTGCTAGTCAGGTTGCTAATTTGTATTCTAACTTGATACTACTAACATCTTGTGCAACTAACCTCAACCTAACTATCATTCCCAGAGAGCTGTACTAACTGCCCTTGCTGACCAAACTGCTGAGAAGCTCTTAACCCTTGACCCTGATAAAGTGGTGGTGATGGGTGGGTCCCACGGGGGCTTCCTGGCCTGCCACCTGATTGGCCAGTACCCAGACTTCTACAAGGCGTGTGCAGTCAGGAACCCAGTCATCAACGCTGCCACCTTACTGGGAACCAGTGACATCGTGGACTGGTGAGACTTGACACTCTCTGTTCCTGTCTATCAGTGTATAGGACTGGAGAGTGGCGACTGTAAAACACTAATTAAAGTGCACTAGTTGGGGGATGGAAACTGTTTTTTTAAATGGTTATTTTTACAATGCAATTAATTGGTTGGTTGATGGATAGTTGTCTTTTGTCTCCCTCTACCTTTCCTAGGCGTTACTCTTGTGTGGGGCTGCAGTACTCTTATGACCAGCTGCCCACCCCAGAGGCTCTCACCACCATGCTCCAGAAATCCCCCATATCCTACGCTCCTCAGGTTTGATGTTCATGCACACAAGTACAAGCACGCTCCCTTATAAGCTGTCAATGAGACAAGCATATAATTTGGTTTCCTCTGTCTGTGTCCAGATCAAGTCCCCAGTGCTCCTGATGCTGGGGGGTAAAGACAGGAGAGTGTCCCCTCACCAAGGTTTGGAGCTGTACCGCTCTCTGAAGAGCAGGGGCTCCCCCGTCAGGTGACAACCGCTTGTTATATTATCCATCATCCTGCCCACATGAGAAAATAACTACAGATTACTATAGAATACCACATTACTTACTATAGAATTTGTCTCAAACACATTAAGAAGGAAAGAAATTCCCCAAATGAACTTTTAACAAGGCACACCTGTTAATTGAAATGCATTCCGGGTGACTACCTCATGAAGCTGGTTGAGAGAATGCCAAGAGTGTAAAGCTGGCATCTAGGCAAAGGGTGGCTACTCTTAAGAATCTCAAATATAAAATATATTTTGATTTAACACTTTTTTGGTTACTATATGATTTCATAGTTTTGATGTCTTCACTATTCTATAATGGAGTAAAAATAAAGAAACCCTTGAATGAGTGTGTCCAAACTTTAGACTGGTACTGTAGATGAGAACTCTCTTGGTACATAGTATGGTCTTCAGCTTATCATGAGGTATTTGATCTCAGGTGACCAAAAACTTGAGACTTCCTTAAAATTAGAGTTTGTGCACCAGCTATTGTTGACACTCCTCCTACCCCTCTCAGCTTACCCAACACTGCCTTCTGATCTTGCCAGTGAGGTGTATTGTCCTTGTTCAGCCAAGACTCCTCAACATATAGGATATTGCAGTTCTTCAGGTCCCGTTGATAGGATAGTCGCCCACAGAGCTTGTCTAGTTTGTTCTCTAGTGATTGTACATTCGCCAACAAAACAGACGGCAATGGCGGTCTAGATGCGCGCCGACGTCAGAGCCTAATCATGACGCCGCCGCTCTTTCCCCGCTGCTTCCACTTTCGAGTCCCGGGGATCAGGGCCAGGTCCGGGGTCAACAACCAGAGCTGCCGACTCGTTGCAGTAGAAATCTATATCCGAATCGAGGTTAGTGATTGCTGTTCTGATGTCCAGAAGCTGTTTTCCGTCACAGGAAACGACGGCGGAAACATTATGTACAAATGAAGTTTAAGCTCAGTGGAGGAAAAATCCACACAAAATAGCAGGATTTGGTCAGGAGCCTGTAAGACGGCAACTATGCAGCGCCGTCCTAGTTTACCAATGTTATTAGACGGTTCGTTGACCTGTGTGAACTCTGGGCCGTGTTTGTTAGGTACCCGACGGAAGCAAAACAAACTGAAACAGGGCGGGACTACCTGAACTTGTCCAATAAGACACTTGTTGTTTTTGTTTTCCTACATTGTCCGCTCATAAATACAACTGTGCTTCCCCCCCCCCCCTTGCAGGTTGCTTTGGTTTGCGGAGGACGCCCACTCTCTGGCTCGTGTGGACACTCAGGCTGACTGCTTTCTCAACGTGGTGCTTTGGTTCCAGCAGCACCTCCACCTGCACTGAGCCTCTACTGGTATGACTGGGGACACGCACAAAGAAGACTGCCACACGTGTGTGTACTGCACTCCCTTTGTACATTTCAGTTGTTACCAGGTTCTTCTGGTGTTGGTTTTCTATGGTTGCATCATGTTACGCCAGCAATAAATGTTTTGTTGAAAAATATGACATCCTTTTGCATTGATTGTAAATTGTGCACAACCTTCCGTGAGCTCCATGTGGCAATGGATGATTTACTGAACTGCAGATGTGAGATTCCTGTGGATTTGTCTGGAAAGCATCCAAAACACCAGTGTTGGGGAAGCTTCTCTAGTTTGCCGTGCTACCCATTACTTCACACTGGAAGACGTTAAGCTATACTGAAGCGAGACATAGCTGATTTAACTGTTTTTAATTCCAAGCACAGATGGGACCCTTCGAACTGAATTTACTTAGGCATTAATCATGCTAAGACATTTCTTTATTGTGACATGGCGTCAGTGAGATTCAAACCTATGATCTTCTGTTTCCTATCCATGGAATTAGTCTACTGCACAACCAGAATGGAGCTAGCGTGTCATTTATTTTTTTACTCCTACGAGGCTGTTCATTTGTCTATTCAAACAAACCCCATTTCAAAGGAAACAAACACACATTAAGATTAGGTGTAGCCAATTAGTCGGCACAGCCAACACACCTGAACGTTACTAAAGTTTCCTTGTGGATTTTAATGGGAAGTTTTCTTCATGTACTTGGACTTTACATAGAACCACGAGGAAACCTGTAGGAAACATTATACTGAAATTTACACTAAGTTGTTTCTCACGATTCTCTGAACTATTTGAGAACATTCCCAATGTCAGACCAGTTGGAGAACGTTCCTATAACATGACCTAAAATGTGACCTTGTTTGAACTTAAATGTGCTGAGAATGTTCAAAAGCCAAGCAACTATCCTGCACCATTCCCAGAAAGTTGTGTGCAAATAAACCACGTTCTCACCAAGAGCTAAGAAACGTATGGTTCTCAGAACGTTATGTGCTAGCTGGGTAGTTCACTGCATCCAAATTACTTTGTGTTCCTTTGACAATTGGAAATGTCAGACTACAAATTGCAAGACTGATCACTTTGTGGTCGTATGTTAAAATAATGTAAATTATTCTGTTTAACACTGTTTCAAGTGAGAATTAGGCAGGTCGGTAACACTTTACTTGACACTCGGTGTCATATGTCATAACAGCTGATATAACTTGTCATATGACCAATATGTTTACACCTGGTGTGACATTGTATTGTGGCTTTTACTGACAAGTTTCAATCCACATTTATTCAAATCAGTTTTCTCCCTGCCAAGAATCTTTTCATTTGAAAGTTTGTTAAATCCTTTGTCATGAATTCTTTTTTTCTTATTTTAATTCAGCTTGTAGGAAACTAACTTTGACACTTTCAAGCATATTGACCATCCCGTGTCACTTGACTTGGACTAAGAAAATACACTTTATGACACTGTCAAGAAGTCTTGTGACCATCTGAATCATATAAGCCTGATAGGCCTATCAGGTACATGCCCTCTATCAGACGTCAGTCAAAAAGAGTGCCTTGTCCTGCATTCATCCTGGTCATCAGCAACTGAGCTTTAGGGTAGGTGCATGTCAGACAATTACAATTTAATATAGTCAATTTTTTTTTTAAATGACGTAATGTTTTGTCTTGTGTGGTAGGTTTTGTGAGTTTGACACACAACAGGCCTGACATGCAATATATGGCACAACCGGTCTAAATGTGTCATGACTGTGTTATAACAGCTTATGACAAGTTATGACAAGGTTATGACTGTCAGTGTTATGACTCTAGGTGTCAAGTAAAGTGTTACCGGCAGATCTGATGCCGAAAAAGAAACAAAATTATTGCATATTTAAATTTTTTATGGAAAAAAATAGTTCAGCTTCGGTAGTTAGCTACACCACTACATGGCACAACAAGTAATTAACTACTGAATTTAGTTCCCTACTCCCCAACACTGCAAAACACCATAGTCAACTGCAGACAAAAACATATACCTGCCATGTTCAGACAACACTCACTCCCACAAGGGAACAGTGGCATCTCTACAGATAACGTAACATACACAGGGGACACAACCACACCTTCATTGATACCATTCACACTCGGTATGAAGGTAGAACTGACTATCTCTCCATGGTAAAGTAGTCTCTTTCAGGCAGATGATGTAGAATCCAATACTTCAGCCCTCCTTTGGTGAGATTGAAAGAACCCAAAACAATGTTCAGACAGAATCTGAGGATAGGGGGAAAAAAATGCAGTTTCAAAAATGTACTCCTGTTTTAAATTTTCCTCAATGACAAATTTATTTGAATATGAATGTTTCTGTTACTGTAGGGCTAAAACAGCAATACCTCTAGATTACTATAATTTATGATGGGTTGAACCCAAGCCGCCATCGCTTAACCATATTTCATGGTCATCTGTAAACATGTGGTTCTAGTTAATCTGATCTCTCCAACCGGATCTCAATTTACCATCCTGTGGAGTGCAGTGCAGTTCTGGTATCCACCACCAGAGAGCAGTAGTGGGTGGTGGTGCTGTTGGCTGAGACGACTCTATCTTTGACCATGGCAGCATGGCTAAGTCATCATCGTGTCCTCACCTCTGCTGTTGATGTTGGCTGGTGTCAATACTGAGCAGAGAGGTAACAGTAGTACCCTGATGGCTAAAACATAAGATCCGAACCCAGTAGAGAGAGAGAGAGGCAGGCGGAAGGAAACACAAGCACTGTCGGTGGACCCAGTGGCACAGAGCGAGAGAAGTGGGCCGATCTGTAGAAATATGGTTCTGTTATACACTGGCCTTTGTGTTACGGTTCTGTATTTCAATGGTGGCCTGTGGCCTGTGTGAGGGCTGTTTCCTTATTGTCTGTTGTGTGTCACGTGTTGATGTCATAGTGTCTGTTTGTATACCTCCCTACCTGTTACTCATTGTTTATCAGAATCTTAGTCTGTACCCAGTTAACACATTTGGTTCCTTGGAAAACGTTTTTGGTTTCCCATTGGTTCTGTGAACGAAGCCATACGTTTCCTGATGGGTAAAAGTAAGAACAGAAGTGAACATTTTTAGGTTGCAGGGAGGTTCTGAGAACGTTTTACTATGGTTCCCTGAAAGTGTTCATGGGATGTTTTATTAACCTTCCGAGAATGGAAATTATAGGTTATTTGAAGGTAATTAAACAACATACTTAGAACATGTTTTAATAACACCGCTTGGTTAGTTTGACTCTTTTTAATTCCAAGCGCAGATAGGACCCTTGGAAATGAATTTGCTTAGGCATTAATCATGCAAACACTTTTTGTATTGAGGCAGTGAGATTTGAACATATTACTTTCTGTTTTCTATTCATGGAATTAGTCCACTGTGCCACCAGGACATAGCTAGCATTCTGTGTTTTTTACATTTGTATTAATACTAAGCTGTTCATTTTAGTCAATTCAAATAGACCCCATTTCAAAGGAAACACGCACTCATTAAGATCAGGTGTGGCCAATTAGTGGGCGCGGCCAACACACCTGAACACAACTATGAGGACGTAGAAGATTCTTACTAGTGTTTTCTTGTGGTTTTTATGGAACGTTGTCTTAATGTTCTGAGAACATGACTTTGACCAGAACCATGGGGAAACCTGCAGAAAACAGTATGCTGAAGTACTGAAATTCACACAGGAGAACATTGCTTATTAACGTTCTCTGAACGTTCCGAGTACATGACTTTAACTAGAACCTTGATGAATCCTGCAGAAAAACAGCATGCTGAAGTACTGAAATTCACACAGAAAACGTTTGTTTCTTAATTTTCTCGGGAACAATTTGAGAGCATGACCTGAAATACAATCATGAGGAAGCCTGTAGGAAATGTACTGAAAGTCCCACCTAAGAAACATATGGTTCACAGAATGTTATATGCTAGCTGGGCAGAAATCTGTGGAAATGACCATAGGGTCTCCCTACACAACTCCACACCACAATAATCTGTTCCACTGTATTCTCTACTTATACACCAACCCCGCTGTCAGAGATACTGTAGAGTCAGACACTCCTGTGTGTGTGTGTCTGGGAGAGTGGGCTTCGCCGAAGGGCCTGTGTGACCATAATGCCTTAAAAGCCAGTGTGATGGGAGCTGGGCAGCAGCTACCCAGTTTAATTCAGGTTCACTGCACTGCTCTGTGAAGACTGGACCTTTGACCAGCTCCCTGTAGCTCATCCACACATCTGAGGCCTTACCCACTGTGAGGTCAGAGGTCATACATAAACAGGATGCCTGTGAACCCATGCAGCCTTTGGTCTAGCTGACCAGGGTCACCAGGTGGTCAGTATGACCAGTGACCAGTGAGTGCCAGCCTCACGGTAGT